>NC_055979.1:19371932-19374432 GCF_018492685.1 Alosa sapidissima | reverse complement strand
GCTGGCATTTAATGCAATGAATGGATGACTCTTTCAGATCCCCTTTCCGCTGTAGCCCCATCCTAGCACCATAGGAGATAGTGGAGATAGAGTGAGATAGTAATGTAGGAGATAGTGTGAGGAGATAGTGTGAGGAGATAGTGTGAGGATGGGTTATGAGAATGTGAAATAAAGAACAGAAGGAGGAATAGAAAGACAATAAAAAGAAAGTAAAGAAAACAGAAACAGAAAGAAAGAAAAAAAGAGAGAGTGTGTTGTGTGTATGTTTGAGTGTGTGTGAGAGAGAGAAAGAGAGAATGAAAGAGTGTGTGAGTGTTTGAGTGTGTGTGAGAGAGAGAGAGAAAGAGAGAATGAAAGAGTGTGTGAGTGTTTGAGTGTGTGTGAGAGAGAGAAAGAGAGAATGAAAGAGTGTGTGAGTGTTTGAGTGTGTGTGAGAGAGAGAGAGAAAGAGAGAATGAAAGAGTGTGTGAGTGTTTGAGTGTGTGTGAGAGAGAGAGAGAAAGAGAGAATGAAAGAGTGTGTGAGTGTTTGAGTGTGTGTGAGAGAGAGAGAGAAAGAGAGAATGAAAGAGTGTGTGTGTTTGAGTCTGTGTGTGTGTGTGAGAGAGAGAAAGAGAGAATGTGTGGGGCAGAGTTTCCGGTCAAATAAATGGTGCCGGTCAAAGTGACAGGCAGAGGTTTCGTTTTCCGGACATTTTGATGATGTGCCGGTCAAATATCCTATTATCGCTTCTTAATTAGTGAAGTTGAAGAAAACTGTGTAGCTTAAGAAAACTGTGTAGCTGTGTAGCTTAAAGAATGACATAATCAGGCTGTATAGAATGCAACATGTTCATTAGCCTAACTTAAACATGCCTAACAAGATCTATCTAGTATCTATGTTTTCATGGACAGCAAGAATCCACTTTGTTCGTTGTTTTAAAAAGGCTACGTTGTTTGTTGCTGCTACCCACGTTATCTCCAGTGGTTCAACTGTTTAACTTGCACAGATGCGCACACACAAGAATGAGCGCTCACACCACTACCCCCTAAGGCTATGCCTCTTTATTTGATAACAATAAATTAAGAAATATTCTGGGAAATGTTTACCGGTAGTTTCTTTTTCTTTCGGTCCGCGGTTCAATGATACCATTTGATTGTGCCGGAAATTATCCGCGGACCAGCAATCTCCTCGTTGTGGAGGCCCTAACCCTGCAGACCATAGACAGAGAAAGCATAGGCCTACTGTATGCTTTGGGTACAGAACACAGTTGCATGTCCAGTGTACCATGGGTGTGTCTACACGGAGAATGACAGTGTCTTGGAGCGGCCGCACCTCCCGCAGCTCCACTTCCAACGTCACTGATTCCGACAGATACGCCCGACACTTCTGCTTTTTTATCTGGTGGTGGTGGAGCTGACCGGACATCTGAGGCTTCAGATGTTACCAATTTATCATCATCCATCGCGTCTGGCCTCTGAAAAAACGTTTAAGGCTAGTCTGCCTAGGCCTGGCCATGTTTGAACTGTCTCACTCATTTGTTTGTTGTTTAACATGGACGTTTTAAGCGTGCGCTTCCTATTTGAAATGCAGCATAGGCTATGCGTGTTGTTTAATAACTTTCAAACGGTAGAGCCTGTTAATTTAAAAACATAACCAGAGGATGTATTGCTTTAATATTGGCTTACATTTTAGGCTTATTCTCAAATTCAGATTGCTTAGGGGGACGGGATTATTAGCCAATTTCCATCAGACAATTTGACCAGAGAGATTTAATTTTTTCGGACATTTCATTTTTTTTCAGGTCAATGTCTGGTATTTATGTGGGACACTCTGATGGAGGAGCGCCTTTGCCGGAGCCCGTGGACCTCACCCACCTGGCCAGGTTAAAGACGTCGTCAATGAGGCCAGCCCGGTTCCCAATGGAGATGATCTGCAGAGAGACAAGAGACGAGGGAGGGAGGGAGAGAGAGAGAGAGAGAGAGAGAGAGAGAGAGAGAGAGAGAGAGAGTTAGAGAGCCAGGAGGGAGAGTATGCAAACCACAGCAGGACACAAAGCAGGAGGCAGGAGGAGAATTAGGCCATACAAATAATGGGCAGGGCTATGGCTCTATTACATGGAGACGGAGGAAGATGGAGATCAACACACAAGAGGCAAGTATGGAGGACGGAAGGGGAGTTAGACTAGAGGAGGTGAGGAACAGGCTGTGAGGGGAGGCCTTGCAGGACAACGGCCTCCTCTAAGATGAGTCAAAGAAAGGAGAGGAGAGGAAAAGAGGAGGAGAGGAGAGGAGAGGAAAAGAGGAGGAGAGGAGAGGAGAGGAAAGGAGAGGAGAGGAGAGGAGCGGAGAGGAGCAGAGAGGAGAGGAGCGGAGAGGAGAGGAGCGGAAAGGAGAGGAGAGGAGGAGGGGAGAGGAGAGGAGAGGAGAGGAGAGGAAAGGAGAGGAGAGGAGGAGGGGAGAGGAGAGGAGGAGAGGAGAGGAGAGGAGAGGAGAGGAAAGGAGAGGAAAGGAAATGAAAG
>NC_055979.1:19356932-19369432 GCF_018492685.1 Alosa sapidissima | reverse complement strand
AGGAAAATTAGGCTGATTTCCTTACGAGAGGAACAAATGGGAGACAATATTTGTCTGGCTACACATCAAACGCTTTTGGACCACGGAGGCAAATAATGGCATCCAATATTAGGGGACCACAAAGTGCAGCTTATTTAGGTGGGATGTGTGTGGTGTGTGTGTGTGTGTGTGTGTGTGTGTGTGTGTGTGTGTGTGTGTGTGTGTGTGTGTATTGTACCTGTTTTATTGGAGACCCAGATGATGGCTTCCGGGGATATGTGAGTGGAATTTCCCACAGCTAATGTTAAAGGGATGTGCCACTGGAAGCTGTGTGAGACATAGAAAGAGAGAGAGAGAGAGAGAGAGAGAGAGAGAGGAAGAAGGAGAGAGAGATGTGTGATTGAAGTTAGTTTGCATCAAAGACCATTTAAAGTAAACCCACACTAACATTTTCTAAATGATCAAATATAATTTAAGATCTACTTATTTTAGATAACAGTTAAATTACTTTTCTTTTAATTACCAAAATCCATTCAAAATTAATTTCTCTCAATTAAAAATTCTTCCAGTTTTCCACATTATGCTGCTTAACGTTGACATGTGTGTCACTCCCATTACTGCACTGTATTTTCTAAATGAAAAGATCAGGGGAAAAGAACACTTATGGATAAAGTCAGGGCTGTAGTCTGGTCCCAGTCACAAGCGTTTGGCTGTGACATCTTAGCCATGACATAATTCAACTTTAAATGTTGCAAACAATTCAAAAGTGACTGTGGTCAGTATTCATCATGTAGGACCAAAATGTTTGCACATGAATTGAATTAAACGATTTCCAAAACAATTTCCAGACATCCAACGACATACCTTGAATTGACAGGCATCTAACTATTCTGCACCATCTCCATATTCTCATGAACTCTTTCTGAGCTAGACACAAAGCCTGGTTGTCTCCGCCCCTTACTGGGCAGGTGGGTGGTCAGACACCAAATGCTGCCTGACAGCCGTCACCCTGCTGCCCACCAGACAAATTAACGCCTGTCAAGAAAAGCCCTGGCACCCAGGTGCTCCACGCCTGCCGCCTGCCAGCTTGGATTACTGCAGGGAACCCGCAATGCATGCTGGGAGCAGGAAGCCCCCGCCGACTAAGAGGACAACCCACTGCTGGTTAATTAATGCTTTTATAGATATGAGGGAGATAAAAACTACAGGGAGGGAGTGGTGCAGAGTTTGAGATTTGAGAGAGTGGGGTGGGGGTGGGGGGGGGGGTGCAGTGCAAACAGCAGTTTAACAACCACATATGGGTCCATGGGTCCGTGGGGGGGACCCCAATTTGATTCTGACAGGCACTTATTTCTTGATCACACCCCCATATCTCTCTCTCTCTCTCTCTCTCTCTCTCTCTCTCTCTCTCTCTCTCTCTCTCTCTCTCTCTCTCTCTTATACCCATTCCCTGTCACTCTCAACTGTCCATTCAGCATGAAGATAAAAAGACAAAACAAAAAAAAACCCAGCTGCCTGTGAGCTCCCTGACCTGGTTCTTAATGATTTAATTGCATCAATTAACCGCTCTCCTGGATCTCTAGGGTCGATGCCTCAGCGGTTACAGTGCTCCCTGGCACTGGGGGTGTGGAAAGGTATGCGGGGGAAACCAATCACAAAGTATCACTGGGGGAAGACATCGATCCTGCTAGTGGGCTGGACGGGGAAAAAAAATATTTCTCTGAGAGACCCTCCCTCGCTCTTGCACTATTGATGGACCAGGAGGGAGAGGGCAAAGACCCCGCTTTGAAAAAGCTAAAGAGAAGCCGATCAAAGACAACCTTGGGTCATTGTAAGCACATTAAGCTGACGTGGTGCCCCCTTACTGAGTTCCTTACGGAGGCAAATGGAAATGATGTGATCAGTAAAGTCATTAGCGAAGACAGATAGCTGGAAGGCAATACGTCTGCTACAAGACAACGATGGTGGAAACTGAATGCATAGTTTCAGCTACAGTAGGCTATTCCTTTTCTTGACAACACTGGGCATATCGAAATTAAGGAACCAATAAACAAGCAAAAATACATGAATAAATAATCAAACACAAATAAAAAATGTAGAATATTGACAATCCAGCATAAAGAAACAGGAAATATACTGCAAAAGTGATGTAGAAATTATTGTCATCGTGTCAAACATTTTATACATAAATAAATCTGAAAAAGACATGAGTAGCTAGATACAACAACAACAACAACAACACAACAACAAAAACAACACAACAACAACAACAACACAACCGTACTGAGCCACATGTAGGCTCAGCTGTTGTCAGGGGACCTATCTAGGGCAGTGTGATCTCTCATCCCAAGGAGCGTTTGAGAGAGAGAGAAAAGAGAGCAAGCTCAAGACTGATGGAATGAGTTGAAATTACTGTACTCAGTAGATGGGCGGGAAAAGCAGAGCTATTTATCCCCAGCCGAGGACAGAGTGGCTTCGATTTATTAGACAGCATTGTAAGGTAGCGCTCGAAAGACTAATGAGGTGGCCTAAGTTAGGGCCAGAGTGCGGAACTGTGGCTCCAATGCTAATGAATTCATCAACATCCTGTCTGGGCATCACACTAAGAGTGTAAGGGGATGCTGGAGTGAGGAGGCACTAATAAGGTGCTCTAAAATGCTGCGTAATGTTTGCAGTGTCATGCCTTGCCATAGATGATGACTATGCCCTAATTAATGCCATAGACAATTATATGGTTAAAGAATATCTGATCAGAGACTGAAATGTACACAAAAATGTTCAACGAATTCAAGTTTTAATAAGCTGCTCTAAAATACTGCATAATATTTGCATTGCCATGCCATAGATAATGGAATAGTCAGTCCATAGATGATGATATCATAAAAAAATGAACTGAACAGAGACTAAAATAAACTAAAATATATCTACTTAAAGCATTTTTACTCAAAGTTTTGCCAAGGGCCCATTTGAATTGAGTGGTGATCTTCCAGAAGGAGAATACAGTAGGTGGTATGGTAGTGGCATTCTCCAAGGTCTCGCTCACAGCACCAACACATCAAACTTTGAAAAAGTCCACTTTGTAATTGCTGAAGCTTCCCTGTCCACCCCCTCCTGTCTGGCCTGCTGAGGCACCCTAAGCTTCACTAGGGAGAAATTACGTGCATGTCTCTTTTTTTTTTCCTGGTCAATAACCCCTCTAAATTCTCCCTCTGGCCCTGTCTCAACCTCATACCCGTCTCTCTTTCTTCCTCTCTTCTGTTCTTTTTTCTACTCGTCTCATATTCTCCTTCCTCACTCTCTCTCTCTCTCTCCTCCCGCTACAAATCGATGTTCTATCTCTACTCTTGGACGCGGCCGCTGGTACCCTTGCTCCTACAATGGCTCCATCGATCATCTGGCTTCAGGGAGTGTTTCTGCCGCGGGTCCTCAGAGCGGCCCAGGACAGTGTTAGATGGTGTGTAATGAGGCATGCGAGGCTCGGGGCTGGGGGTGGGTGAGGGGGGAGGGGGTCAGAGACGGGTAGGACAGAAGTGTGTCTCTGGACGGCTTGTGCTGTCACGAGGTTCAATACCATCTTTCACTTTTAGGAGAAAAAAAGAGGAGACTTCTGCTTTTGACTCTTTTTTTTTCTTTGATCTTTTTGTTAATCACATAAATCACAGAATGACCCAAACCTATTGGGGCATATTATGAAATTGTCCCTTTTTTGGTGCTTTGTACATGTATATGTTTGGATAACCGCTCATTGTTAATATAAAATTGGTCATTAAATCTAGTTACTAAGTCATTCCAAACAACACCCATCCTAAAGATACAATATATAATCTAACCATTAACTGCACATCTTACACATAAGGACACCTGTCCACACTTATACTTCAGAGGTAATAGTATTGTTATTATTTTTCCATTGGCCCCTGTGTCAGTCTTGCCTTGCAGTGTTTTCTCATGTGACCAGGTCAGATAGCTGATGGTCATCCCTTATTTCTCTGCCTGTTGGGTCGCAGTCACCCATGAAGCAGAAGCACAGATAACACAAAATGAGAATGAAGCCATCAAGGTGTCAGAATCAAAATGGCCGCCGGCTCTGCCGCGACCTGGATCTGACCTCGATCTGACATCATCTCCTACGAGACAGAATCTTGACTGAATGAGTCGAGCGCTCCAGCTTCAAAGCCGCCCTCTCCGGCAGACACAAAGAGAGAGTTTGTCTGTCAGAGTGTCAGAGAGGCTGTGGGGGTGAACCCTACCTCGCCGTCTCTCTCTCTCCCCACTGTGTGCGATATTAACACCCGTGGATGATATTAATCTCCCCAAATCACTTCAGACTTCAGTGTTGGCCAATGTTGGCTGGCGAAGACTACCTGACGCTGTGTAAAGTGTGCTTTAGCGGAGACAAGCGGTGCGGAGAGAGGGAGAGCCGAGCACCGGAGGGAGCGTGATGTAATTAGCACTGGTAATTGTGCAACCCCGCTGATAGTCATGCATCTCCACAGGTGAGGGAGGGAAATCGATTAGCGCCTCCAACCGCTAATTTCATTTAGCTATTTACTTTTTGCATGAGTGGTGAGAGGCTTTCATTTCAAGAATTTTTTGACTGAAGAGGAGCTGACACAAAAGGGGGAAAAAAAAGGTGTGTGTGTTGTGTGCTGTGCGTGAAAGGTGCTATTGTTTTGCATCTAGACAAGACCACAGTCATTAGTGGTAGCCGTCTGTTAGCGCAGTACTGGAAAAACAGTTTAAACATCCCCAGAAGCTTTGCCGTCAGAGGGGGATTCGATGAGCTATTTATCTTTTTAATTGCACCCTTCTCGCTTTCCCCCGTTAAGATTACGCTGATACACAAACACATGCACACACACACAGACACACACACACACATATACACACACACACACACACACACACACACTGAGAGTAAAGTTTGGACTATTATTGTTCCGACCTTCTTGTGATGAATAATAAATGGATTCAATGGCATTACACGGTTATGAATTCTGCTCATGCTCAGTACTGCTTGACAGTTGCCAAGCAATCTTCAACCATGTAAACGCTATGGAAATTAACAGCAGGCTCTTTTGTCTCTCTAAAAACTTTTTAAGACTTAAAGAAAACAAAAAAAAAAATTCCACCTCACAAGCATGAAGAGCTACCACCATAAAATTTGATAAAGTGTTCAAATTCAAATTCAAAGGAGCTTTATTAGCATGACTGTTTAGATACAGTGTTGCCAAAGCCAGTGTTACAGATAACACAGTAGAATAACAAAAGAAAGAAAATAGACATACAGCATATAGGTATAACATGTGAACATAGAATAAATAATAGCATTTGAGTGTGTGTGTGTGTGTGTGTGTGTGTGTGTGTGTGTGTGTGTGTGTGTGTGTTTGTGTGTTTGTGCGTGTGTAGGTCTGTGTACACATATACATGTACACACATATAGTACATATACATACATACACACACATCTGTGCACAGGAACATGTATGTGTCTGTTAACACAGACAGGTCTTTTTTTTTTTTTTTTTTTAAACAAACGTAAATAGCAAGAGTAATAATAGGATGGTGTGTGTGTGTGTGTGTGTGTGTGTGTGTGTGTGTGTGTGTGTGTGTGTGCATGTATTTGTGTGTGTGTGATGTGTATGTACATGTTTCAGGTTGAGTCCCTCAGATCCTCACATTTCAAAATAAATTGTGCTGCTAGGGCAGCAGAGGGCCCTTCGCCAAGGAGTATGGTCATTGTTTTCATTATTGTCCCAGTCTTGAAAATGTGGGATATCTCTTTGAAATTTGGGGAAGAAAGCCCGTCTAATGTTTTCATATTTTTCACAGTGTAGAAAGAAGTGCTCCTCTGTCTCAACCAACTCTGCCTGGCAGTGACCACATATTCTTTGTTCTCTCGGAAGCCAGGTTTTCCTGTGTCTGCCTGTTACTACTGCTAGATTGTGGTCACTGAGCCTGTACTTGGTCAGGGTTTGCCTCTGCTTTGTATCTCTGACAGAGATGAGATACTCTGCCAATTCATATTCTCTTTTTAGGGTCAGATAGCAATTCATTCTACTTTGGGTGGTAATTTGGTTTGTCCAATGTTCTAAATATTCTTCTTTTGCTTGATTCATTATTTCATTGACTCTAATTGATGTTTGGGAAACAGACCTGGACTGAGCTTGATGTGTATTAGTTGTTGTTATTGAGTTAGTTAGCTTCAGTACCAGCTGGCTCAGAGGACTCTTTTCAGGGTTCATCTCCTGGGTTTTCAGTGCCTCAAAATGGAGGGAGTTCTCGGGACTGCTTCTTTGTTAGTGTTTCTTTCCACCATGATGCAGGAGCGGCTGATATATCCCACACGCACCCAAGTGATGGGTAGATGCACTCTACCTCTGGCGTTGATCTGCCTCGATCTGGCTGCGTTCTGAATTTCATTGTGGAAAAGTGCTGGAGTCAAGGCTTTACACGGCCCATTAATGCAGTGGGGCACTCTGAGGAGTACAGACGGGAGGGAGACAATAGGGTACTATGCAAGTAATATCACCTGGCTATTATACAGCCTACTCTATTCTGTTAGACAGCTCCTCTCAGCAATATATTACAGAGTGTGGACAAAAAGAAAATGCAGGCATAACAGAACTGAATAAATAACCTGCACCCCTCTCCCCTGCTTTTTTTCTGCTTTGCGATGTTGAGCTTGCGTCTTGACAATAGACTTTGTATGGTTTATAATGTGTGTGTGCAAAAATAGTGTGTGTGTGTGTGTGTGTGTGTGTGTGTGTGTGTGTGTGTGTGTGTGTGTGTGTGTGTGTGTGTGTGTGAGCATAATGTCCATGTGTGTCTTTGTGCTTATGTGTGTACATGTATGTGTGTACATGTGAATGTCTCAGTCAAAGAGAGTGTTTGGTTAGTAGCTGTTGGAGTTACGCTGCGCACCCCACACATCGCTCACTCCACACATCGCTCACCCCACCCCTTCCCCCTACCCCTTCCTTCCCTCGCGTGTCTCTGGTCTGGCCCCAGCCCTGACTACTGCCCCACTGACTGCTGCATGCTGTACCCCACGCCTCTCTGAGGCTCTGTAAGCCTCCTTTCCCCCGGTAGCCTGGGAGTCTCCGCCAAGCCCCCCTGCACCGCCTCTCACTAGCGGGCAAATCCCTGCCTGAAGCCCACCGCCTGTCTGGGACTCACTCAAAAGCCTCAGTTTAGCCCAGAAGGCTCTCTCTCTCCCTCCCTCCCTTTCTCTCTTTCTCTCCCACTCTCTATCTCTCTCTCTCTCTCTCTCTCTCTCTCTCACACATTTACGCTCGCTCACTCTCTTTCGTTCTCGCTCTCTGGTTCACTCATATTTCATTTCTCTCTCTTACTCTCTCTCCCTCTCTTTTTCTCTCTCACACTCTCTCCCTCTCTTTTTCGCTCACACACTCTACCCATCTCTCGTTCGGTCTCATTTACACTCATTTCACTCTATTTCCATCTCTCTGTCTGTCTCTCTTGCTCTCCCTCACTCATCTTTCACCTCTCTCTCTCTCTCTCTCATTTACTCTCTCACTCTTTGTTTCTCACACTCGTTCACACTCTCACCCTCTCTCTTTCTCTCTCATGTATGGTCTCTCACTCTCTTGCCCTCACTATTTTTCTTTATTTCTCTCCCTCTCTCCCTCAGTCTCTCTTGCTCGCTTTCTCTTTCCATCTCTCTCTCTCTCTCCCTCTCTCCCTCTCTCTCCCTGCTGCCCTGCTTTTATATCAATACCTTTAAAAGCAGCTTTCTTTAGAATGACCCCGTTAAGAGTTTGTCTTCTCAAAAACGGGGGGCTTTGCCCGCCAGGGAGACTAGCAGCGCCGGCGGCGGCTTCTCTAGTAAGCCAGGACGAGGTGGCGTGGCGGCGGAAGCAGTGATGGGAGTGAGAAATGCCTCGCGAGCTTTAAGTGTGGAGAGTAATGTGAGAAGCCAGGGAGAGAGCTGTTGGTACTCCATGCCTGGCAAAAAGCCGCCTGATATATTAAACTGTTCAGACTCCAGGATGGGCCTGATCAATGCAGCGAGAAGTGCATTCTGGCAGCTACCAGAGAGAAAAAAGGTCCATTATTATACCATTTTTATTCAACAAAATGATAACAGTTGTTACAACATCAGATGATACCTGGAATATCTTTGACATTGATTCCTTCCTTTCCTGTGTCTGCTAAATGATACATGTAAATGTACTGATTTTCAGACAGCCGTAGCAAATGTGTAGCTTAGTCATCTTGTACAGTGGAAGTGGGCCTGATTTTACAGTAAATGTGTAGCTTAGTCATCTTGTACAGTGGAATTGGAAGTGGGCCTGATTTTACATTGACATTTACATTTAGTCATTCAGCAGATTCGCCTGATTTGGGTCGAACCCACGCCGAAATGTGGTGCCATTGCTGATGGAGTCACTAATAATCCCTCCCTCCCCTCGCTCCCAACACACCCTGAATTGTCCTCGTGCGTTAATTACGCTCCCGCTGAAGAGGAGAGGAGCAGAATTAGAGAACAGGCGCCACTGCGGCGGCAGCAGCAGCAAGTTCAGCAGAAAAACAATACCGCACGCGATACATTAACTAAATCCACTGCTGCGCTGTATCTGCAGCTGTTAAACGTAACAGAAAGAGATGCGTTTATATTCTCACATTCCCCCTATCTTCCTCCTCACCCCCTCCTCCTCCTCCTCCTCCCCCTCTTCCTTCCCTTCTTTCCAATCCCTTCCATCCTTCCTTCCATTCCTGTAGCAATCCCAGCACTCCCTGGGGTATCTCATCTCGCCTCACCAACACTCACGTAAACACGCACTGACAGGAGGGTGAGAGACAGACGGAGATCCATTAAGATGCCCGGTCGATTGCTGCAGCATTTTAACCACAAGCGTGGTCTGGCACCAAAAAAAAGGGAGAGAGAGAGAGAGAGAGAGAGAGAGAGAGAGAGAGAGAGAAAAGAAAAAAAGAAATGCAAGGACCCCTGAATAATTCATGGAGCTTTAATGGGGGATTAAACTAATCTATCCACACATGTCAAGCCTGCTCGAGCACACCTCTGTCATCCTTCACACTGCAGCGGTGGAGACCGCTGCCTGTCTAGCTCAGATCCGCTACAGAACCGGTACTTCTGGGTCGATACCAGTCAGAGGCTTCCAGTAGCAGACCCTTTTTTGTTACTTTCAGTGTACCTCAGTCAACCTTCACCCATGCGGTAGTTGAGGCAGATAAAGGACTGGTCTGTATGCGGACCAGAACTTGGCTGGGCCTGGTGATACCGGACCAGTTCAGGGCAAGGTCAACTAGATTTTTACTGACATTATTCCCAACATGCCTCTGGCAACTCTCACCCACACAGCAGCTGAGGTTGATGAATTCAGCGCAAGTTTGGCACTGATCTGGCAACCCTGGGCCAAAAGTGGGCCAAATGTGGGTCAGGTCACAACTGGAGTTAGCACCTCAGTGGATTTGTGGATCTTCAGATATTATCTTTTTCTTTTATCTTCAGCCCAGCTCAGGCAACCTACAGCCACACAACAGCCGAGGCTCACACAAATCGGCAGACTTCGTGGAGTGCATCTATTCTCTGGCAGGATCGGTAAAGTGGCACAGGGTCAAGGAACCAGGTGGGCTGCTACATTTCATACTCTGACTCTGGATCAATGAGAAGTCTCACATCGTGAGCGAAGGGTGAGTCGAGGTGAGCTAAGGTCAGAGCGAGAAAAGGAGATCTGTTTGACTGGCGGCCTCAGGAGCGCTAGCTCTGTGAATGTTTTTGAATCGTCCCATGTGGCAAAATGGACAAAGTTTGAACTGTGTTACCCATGCAGCATTTCCAAGTAAACATCTCCTCCATTTTCATCATGCTGACCTCTCTCGACTTCCCTTCCTCTCACACTCTGTATCTCACGCTACAAATAAATCAGTCTTTTCTTCTCCACAATATCGTTCAATCTGCTCTCCACTGCTCTTTCTCTTTGCTTGGCCTAACCATGACCTGATCAAAGGCAGCACACCATCAAAGGACCTCGGAAAAGTAACGCTGGCTGAGCCAAGCCTCAGACGGGTTGGAACAACACGCTTTTTCATTTACAACACAGCAGTCAGGAGAAATTCAGCAAAAAGGCTAGTGTCAGTGACCATCCTGTCATATTGTACCAGGGGTCTGGGCTCAAAATACAATTGGATTTCAGCAAGAAGAAATCCATACTGACTGATTTAGCCCTGGTTTCACATGGGTAATGTGGTTATTTATGATGAATCACAGCTACTGTTATAGCTACTAGAAGGCAAAGGTCACTGTGGCAGGAGTAATGAGTAAATGTACCTTCGGTTGAAGAGCTCTGGGTCTCGGATCTTGGCGTCCATGTCGTAGACGAAGTGCTCCTGGGTGATGGTGACGGCGTGGTCTAGGCTCTCGTTCTTGCTGATGGTAACCACCGGGTAGCCCATTTGCAGCGTCCAGCGGTCCATCACCTCCTTGATGTTGATGTCTTTGCCTTCTCTCTGCATGGCCTGGAGTTACATGGAAATGAATTTACATGTACATTTTGTATATGCTAAATGAGTACATGTATTCTTACAATATCATATCATGGTATAGATCAGTCTGTACTTTCAGGCTGTCCATTCGGTACTTTTCGTAATAGTTGTGCTCCTTGAGTTGACCAGCTGAATTGAATTGCTCACTTAACAATGTACAATTGCCTGTTATTCTGAGACTGCCTTTCTCCATTGGGCATGAATAAGCAGAAACTGGTTTGCATGGGCTGTATGTGACCTTGACCTCTAGTCTCCTGTCCAATCTGTCTCCACTCAAGAACTCTGAGAGAGAAAGGAGGCAAGAAGTCCAACTGCTGAGTGGATATCTCCGTCTTTTCAGAGAAGGACCTACATTCATAAGGTGCTATTGTACGAATAAATATGGTTAGGCTTATTTAATAGCAGATTATACAAAGAACGATTTAAATTGATTTAAACTCTTTTTTTCCCTTTCCTGTCACATTCCTTTCCATCTAAAAATAAAAACAGAGAAACGGAAGATACAGCACCTTAATTAAAAGGAGCACAGTGAAGAAAGAGGTAATCAAACGTCTCATTCCTCTCTCTCATTGCTCAAGCACTTCAAAACTGGGACATCGAGGGAGGAGGACTATTTCTGGTTATTTAATTAAAGCACACTTCAGCCTGCCCAGCACAACGAGTAGACTTCCGCCATGTTTGGAAGGTGACCAACTTTGTTGCGGACTTTTATATCGTATACTTTCATACTAAACACAACTACACCAAGCTGATAACCAGTGATATTCCCTCCAAACATTTGCCCCTGTCCTTGTAATCTCCTATCTCAGTGCTATTCATATTCCACAGGCTTTACAGGTGGGGAAAGATAAAAAATAGAGCTAGGGGATTACGATGTTGGCCAACACGGGCTATCTGACAT
This sequence comes from Alosa sapidissima, assembly GCF_018492685.1. Taxonomy (NCBI): domain Eukaryota; kingdom Metazoa; phylum Chordata; class Actinopteri; order Clupeiformes; family Clupeidae; genus Alosa; species Alosa sapidissima. The sequence continues at coordinate 19,358,022 of NC_055979.1, read as the reverse complement.
TGTTTACCAGCGCACCACGCACCTGCCCCATGCTGATTTGATCATTAGTGAAAAGCCATTATTATCGGGCGAAGATAATAGATGCTGTCATATAAACGAGGTAATCTCCACAAGTGAATGAGTATTGAATGAGCAATAAGGCAAATGTGTAGTCAGATCTCATGAGTGAGAGGCATTAATAGAAGTACATTAATGTCCATTCAACCGTTGCTGTCTATTAATGACAAAACAATAGCACATACTTTCAGAAATGGACTACATAATCTGCATATCTCTCTGATGTGCACACTCTGTGTGTGTGTGTGTGTGTGTGTGTGTGTGTGTGTGTGTGTGTGTGTGTTTTCATCCCATACACACACAAACACACAAAGCATATCTCTCCATGACAGTAAAAAATGTCCTCCCTCATCGTCACCAGCAGTAAACTGTACCTCATACGTGTGTGCTGTGATATGAGGCCCTGGATTTACACAGCTGCCAGATGAGAATACACTCACCCTCTGGTGTGTGTGTGTGTGTGTGTGTGTGTGTGTGTGTGTGTGTGTGTGTGTGTGTGTGTGTGTGTGTGTGTGTGTGTGTGTGAGCAACAGAGAGAGAGGTTAGGCAGACAAACTAAACCACACAGGGGAAAACACTTTTCTAACTCTACCCCCTCCTTAGTGTGACTCATACTGTGGCAGTTGGTTTGTGTGTGTGTGTGTGTGTGTGTCTGTGTGTGTGTGTGTGTGTGTGTGTGTGTGTGTGTGTGTGTGTGTGCATGCGTGTGTATGTGTGACAGACAGCGAGCCAGCAAGAAAGAATTGTATGTGAGAGAATGCCACAGCGTATTCCAGTACAACACACACACACACACACACACACACACACACACACACACACACACACAGACACACACAGACACACACACACACACACACACACACAGCTTTCATTTTTTGACTGCAGGCAAGGGGCCCGAGGTTGAGGCACCTACACAGATAATCTGTGAGGAATAACAATTGGGCGTGCTGGTCGCACGTGGCACCTCTTGCCCCAGTGGAAAATAAGTATGAGGGGCGCAGGGAGGCGCAGGGAGGGGCAGGAGGGGCCG
>NC_055979.1:19311932-19351932 GCF_018492685.1 Alosa sapidissima | reverse complement strand
TAGCCTCCCGTCCTCACCCTCAGGGACCCACCCTGCCTGCTCACCAACCCAGCCCTCCTTCTGTGGTTAGTTACATGCCCTCTGGCAACCCTGCCAGCAGGTTCCCCTTTCCCACTACTACCTCCCTGTCACTCCCTATCACCTTCACCGCGACCACGTCTGATCAGCTTAGAGCAACAAGAGTTAAAAACACACGTGCATTCGATGAGGGGGGGTCATTCAAGACCCACACCAGCATCCTGTATGACCCAAGAATGAGGACACTGGCAGTAGCAGTAGCATGCTCAGTGATCGTATTTGGTGAGTTATTATTTGGAGTCTCCGCTGTCTCATAAACAAGAGGGGAGCTGTTGATAAAGCAAAGCAGTTATTCTTGGAGGAGAACTGCATTCACGCTCATCTTCAAAGGCAATCAGGAAAGCGCTGAGCTGAACGGGATCCTTAAATGAGCTGTTTGGCGGAGACTGCTGCGGTGGATGCTGCTGTGCATACATTTGCATCATTTGCATGTGGACACAGGACCACCCCTGGCCACACCATTGCTGTTGTGTCTGTGCTTCTTTTCTTTTTTTATTCTCCTACAGTGTACTTTGCCTGAATGTATGTTTTAATGAGTTCTGCTGCTGCCACCGCGGTTTTTCTCTGTTTTCTGACCTGAAGCTTAATACGTTTGCAGAGATTGTCTTTACATTGTGTGCAAAAAAAAAACAAAAAAACAAACAACCAACAACAATGATGGAGAGACTTATAGAGAGAGAGAGAGAGAGAGAGAGAGAGAGAGGGATGAGTAGGAGGTAGGAGAGAAATGGAGGAAGGTGGGGGGAGAAAGGAATGAATCCTGTTCGTAATCCGCTGGGAAAGACAACAAAATGTTATTCATTTCCACAGTAATTGGCGCTGTTTTCTCACATTTGTATATTTCCTCATAACACGCTTTGAGATAGCTTGGAGTCCTGCAAAACCCTGTTATGCCGACAGGACAATCAAATCCGAACCTTGTCTCACGATACGCCACGCTCCCTTCGCTTACCTTGGAAATAAAGATTGATTACTCTCGCAGCGTAATTGCCTCTGAGGTGACTTTTTCAGAGATGCTGGCGCGGAGAATAAATAATTCATATTCGATAACGAGTCTCGCCAAAATAAGCTTTGCTCGCCCTGATTTAAAGGTAAACGTATGCAATTAGTCATTTGGAAAAGTCATTCGCAGATGATTAAGGTAGACTGTTTGGCGAGAGGCAGCATTTATTTGCATATTAGGCATTTGCAAGAAATAGCAAGTCTGATGAAATGTGAAAACATGTGTTAGGAGAAAGACACAGAACAAAACTAAGGGAGAGGGAATGCGAGAGATGAAAGCTAAATATAAAGAGAAATATCTAAGAATCGTAAGAGAGAACCACTATGCTTGTTTAGCATTCCCCCCCCCACCCCCCATCCCCCACAGCATCCACAGATGTACAGGTACTTGGGCTAATGTTCGAAAATTGAATTTTGTGGAATATCTGTCCATTTCATCTCTGTCCAGAACACATTATGAGCCGGCGGCAGCCTTCCGCTCTGTCTGTCTCCAGGTAAGAAAGGATCTGCAAAAAGCTGACAAAAGTGCCCGGGCCTGATGGATTCTGTGCAGTAAGCACCCTGGGGTGCCTGATTGCATTCAAAGGATAATGGCAAACTAAGAAAAGAGGATATAGAAGTTTGTGCTTTTTCTGCAAGGCACGATCATTTTTTTTTTTTTTTTTCTTCAGAGTGGGGCCTTGGTGCAGCTTTCTTCCTGCAAAGGGGAGGGCAGTAATCCTGATGCTGTCACATCAGTGACACTTTCACATTAATGGCTCATTTTGTGACATTAGACGTGACATTTTGATAAAAAGTTCCAAAGCAGTCTAAATGCGTAGAGGTGGGGAATCAGACTCGCTCTGCTTTTTTCCCCTCCCGCGGAGTCTTCTGTCACCCCATCTCTTCTTAATGAGTCCTCCATTTTTCTTTCCTGTCCCTCGTCCTCAGCCTATCAGGCGAGGCCATCTTCCTCAGGCTGACGCCCTCGCTTTGGGGGAAGCAAGATAATTGAGGTCATGGAGTCAACCATGGCACGACTCTCTTGCTCTCTCCTTCTTTATTTTACGCCCTCTCTGTTTGCTCAGGCCCTGATCAAGGGCACTCTCTGGGCCAGATGTGGTCTGCATCCGGCCCAGTTCCGGCACCAGGGAGTCGTCTGCTATGCTATGTGTGTCCTGGCTGTAGGCTCTAATTATGTGGGTTAGAGTGGGAGTGGAGTGGGAGGGAGGAGGGGGGTGGAACACAGGGAGGCACTTAAGGCTGTGAGAACTCATTCTGTCCAAACTTTATGGCTATTATTATATGGTGAATGCACAGATAGTTCTCAGTCTGATAGATAGATAGATAGAGATAGATAGATAGATAGATAGATAGATAGATAGATAGATAGATAGATGGACTGGAAGTCTGAATTTCCCTAATCAGGGAAATTCAGACTTCCAGTCCATCTATCCATCTATCCATGCATTCATCTATCCATGCATTCATCTATCCATGCATTCATCTATCCATGCATTCATCTATCCATCCATTCATCTATCTATGTATTAAAACCTCCAACTTCATTTGCATGTTGTGTTTTATTCTCATATACCCCAAACCCACATAGCAGCCCAGCCCTGCTCAGCTCATTCTCATGCACTTTTAATTTTTCAATTAGTGCTCCTGCTCTCTCTCCCTCCTTCACTTCCTCAGTGTTGGCTGAGACACGGAAGTCTTTAGCGGGACTGAGGGGTGTGCTTGGGGTGTCTGTGTGTGTGTGTGTGTGTGTGTGTGTGTGTGTGTGTGTGTGTGTGTGTGTGTGCGTGCGTGCGTGCGTGTCTCCTCTCTCGGGTTGTAGATTCTTCAGCTGCAGTGTTTTGGCACCATGCTGAGTGTCGGGGGTGAGGCGTAAGTGTAAGTGTGTGCTGCAGATCGGAGTGTGAAGTGCAAAGCGTGGAGCATGGAGAGCACCTTTTGTAGTGGTGGCCCAGAAATATAAAGTTCAGCCAGACGGAAACTCTTAAAAAAATAAATGTAAAAAACTCAGCATACCCGGGAGTCACAGAGGAACAACTCAGTAGGAGGAGGTGGTGTGATTCTGTTTGTGTATTTACAAGTGTGGTGTGGTGTGGTGTGTGTGTGTGTGTATGAGATAGATAGTGATACAGAAAAATGATAAGAGAGAGTGAGCAAGCACAGGGGAGAGGGGGGAAATCATATTTGTTTTGTTTGGCAGCCTGAGTAAGGCAGGCTTGTGTTAGCGAATAGGGTGTGTGTGTGTGTTTGTGTGTGTGTGTGTGTGTGTGTGTGTGTGTGTGTGTGTGTGTGTGTGTGTGTGTGTGTTTGTATGTGTGGGTACAGATGATGCCTGTTTGTGGAGCGAGAGAGAGAGTGTGGAGAGAGATATCGAATACTGTAATAAGAGATAGAAAGCAGCCTTTGTGAGCTCTGTGCATTGGAGGGGGTTTGTGTGTGTGTGTGTGTGTGTGTGTGTCCCACTGAGAAATCAATGCCCAACAGGCCAAACAGAGAACGAGGAATGGAGGTCCGTCCCCGAGCTGAGCCATATTGTGTCCACGGAATAATCAGCTGTCTCTGCAGCTCTCTCTGAGCCATCATGGGCTCGTACACTAACAACGCCAGCAGGTGAAGGACTGGGCAGGTTTTATGAGAGAGTGATGGAGGGATAGATATGAGAGAGAGAGGGAGAGTAAGACAGAGAGAGAGAGAGAACAACAGAGCGAGTGAGAGACTAGGAGAAAGAGTTATTGAGTGAAACAACAGAAAGAGAGAGAGAGAAAGAGAGAGAATGAAAGAGACAGTGAGGATAAGAATGACAGTGGGAGAGAAAGAAAGAGAGAGAGAGAGAGAAAGAGAAAGAGAGGAAGGGAGAGAGAGAGAGGGTAACAGCATGAGATAGAGGCTGGTTTGCGTATTGATCTCGATGTTGGGCATCCCTCACTACTCGGCAAAAAAAAAGAAATCAGAATAAAAGAAACAGACAGGCTCTTTTCAATACTAATGACACGAAGTCGCTCGCAGATCAATGCCTCTCACTGCCACAGGCAGAGCCTCACACTAAAAGGAAAAGACACGAGGCATTTGTTTAAATATCCACAGGCCTACCTCCAGTTTGGAGATGAACAGGAACTCACAGAAAGATCTTGATTTGATATGCGGTCATATAGACACAAACACACAGACACTCACACACACACACACAGCTCCCAACCAACACATAACTAAAACATAAACACACACATACTCTCAAACACACACACACATGAACATAAAAACACACACAAAAACTTATGTGCAAGACACACAGACATACACACAGTCCACAATGGATGCCTGACATGATTATTTTATGAGTCTCTATTTCAACCCGTGAGCTCACAGCGTGACAAAGTGACAAAGAATCCGTTGATGTAAAATTAAACCATGAGGTAGTCTGTTCTCCCTCGTGTCACTCAAACCCTCTCACCAAAACATCAGCACGAACTATCAACTTTAGAGGGCTCAGACATTTTCATGTATTACAGGATAAATGTTTTAGTGGCTCTATCTTCCAAGACCTACAGCAGCCATTTCTTAGTCTCCTAGTTCTTAGCCCCAGTGCCTCATGTCTCATTCAGAACATAGGAACGAGGTGAGACAAAGTAGGTCGGTGATAAAAACTTTTTCTGAAAGTTACACAATACAGAAATTCTTCTGTGAAAAGCATTACTGTGAGTAATCCATAAGTACATTTTTCTCCATTATTGTGCTGTGCCATTCAACAAATTTAGATGAATAGAAAAGCCCATTAGTATCTGGAAAGGAGAGACAGAGAGAGACAGAGAGAGACTTATGGCCCTTTGTCAGCCAGGCTAATGTAGCACCTGTTCCAGCAACCCTGCCGCTCCATAATGTGTTTACACTGAATTTGGCTTATATTTACATCTTAACTAATTCAAATCGGAGCGTTAGCATGAAACCTGGTTTGAAGTTGTGTGCAACCAGATTAGGGCTTATCCTTTGTTTGATACCGCTAATCCACAGAGTGGCGGCCCATGCACAGAGCTCCCACTTGACTCCGTTTATGCACACACACACACACACACACACAAATAAACACACACTCTCTCTTTCACATGCACACACAAACAAACAAACACACACACACACACACACACACACACACACACACACACACACACACACACACACACACACACACACACAGACACACACACGGGCACAGCCATTTCCCTTTATAAACAGTCCAATCTCAACTCGGTTTAAAAGCGTTCTCCATTTTAAAAGCAAACACGCAAACAAAACAGGATCTGACAAATCACATTGTGCGTGTTGGTTTCCGCGCAAGTAAGCGGACATTCGTAACTCAAACTTTGATGAGAATAACGTTGAGTTTAAAATGGCAGGCAGGAATTCAGCAGGGAGCTGAGCTCTCAGGCAGTAGCAGAGGACTCAGCATACATGTTAATGCATGCATGAGTAACACGCGTCCTGTGTTGCACAATCCTCAAGCGCTCTCCCCCATAGGGAGCTGTGGGTTTGCTTACATGCATGGGTGATGTATGGTGAAATAAAATGGAAGTGTGGTTGTCCTGAATGCCAGAGTGTTTTTTTTTTTTTGTGTATAAATGTGTGAGGGAAAGAGTGAGAGTAAGAGAAAGAGTCTATGTGTGTGTGTGTGTGTGTGTGTGTGTGTGTGTGTGTGTGTGTGTGTGTGTGTGTGTGTGTGTGTGTGTGTGTGAGAGAGAGAGAGAGAGAGAGAGAGACAGAGAGAGAGAGAGACTACACTGTGGACTGTACAAGCACCAGTAGATATACTGTATGTGCATCTACAGTATATGTTTACGTGTATGTTTACATGTCATGCGCTCATTTTCCATGGACCTGCACGTGTACATGTGTGTGTAGCTGGATGCTTGTATTGACAGTTTAGATGTTCTGGTCCCAGCTTTTCATCAACTTTACCAGTCAAAAACCAGCGATGGGAAACCCTGGTGTGTGCATGTGTTAGGAGAGGATTTCATTGTGTATTAGCTTTAATTAAGAGCTAACGACTTTACCCATTTCTGGGCCAAGCACAGGGGGAGAGAGAGAGAGAGAGAGAGAGAGAGAGAGAGAGAGAGAGAGAATGAGAGAGAGAGAGAGAGAGAGAAGGAAAGAGAGTGATGTGGTGAGACAGATAGGAATGGAGGGAGGGAAATAAAAGACTTATGAGGATTCTGTTCTTACATTCAGGCCCCTCTGGAAAACCGCCTGACCCATCACGTTGGCCAGCATCCGGATAAGTGCGGCTCCCTGCAGGAGAAGAAGAGCAGAGCTTACATGTGGGGTTCTAAGTGTCTAGCTGAACTTAAACCAGAGCAAAACCTACTATTAGGGTTTTAGGTATGTATTTAGAACCTATGGTCATCCTTGCCCTGAAGTATGCGTCCCCAATAAATACTGAGGGGAATATTGTAATAGTCTACACCGTAAAAAGGATTTGTAGACTATTTTCTCTGACAAAACACAAGCCAGTGTTTATGAGTAACAGTATCTAACATTGATATATATATACATGGTATCTATTATGAAATTTTTAATAGATGTTGCTGGGAGAGACGTTGCCAACATGTTTTGATTCAGTGAAATCAGTGAACCAACATGATACCTGCTGCTGCATTGGCAGTAACACAAATCAGACATTAATGGATGCAGCGCAGTGATGTGTAGACTTACAACCGGTGACTCAATTCTAGTGTCTTCCCTCTGACATTTCTGTTGTGCGATGTGACTCAGAAGCGGGACAGGAAAACAAACAAACAAACAAACAACTAAATGAGCGAACAAGGGTGGCGTGTTGACAAGATCACCGTCAAGGGTTTCCTCCTGATCCTCCACCTGACAGCTCAGGCAAAGATCTCATCAAGCCCACTTCTTCTGTGTGAACAACAGAGACACCAGAGAGAGTCATGCCCTGGCAGTGTCTGGCTGGGTCTGTCTCTCAGTCTGTCTGTGTGCATGCATGTGTGTGTGTGTCTCTGTGTCTCTCTGTGTGTGCACAAGTGTGTACAAGGGGCAGCCATGGCCTACTGGTTAGTGCTTCGGACTTGTAACCGGAGGGTTGCCGGTTCGAACCCTGACCAGTAGGAACGGCTGAAGTGCCCTTGAGCAAGGCACCTAACCCCTCACTGCTCCCCGAGCGCTGCTGTTGTAGCAGGCAACTCAGTGCGCCGGGATTAGTGTGTGCTTCACCTCACTGTGTGCTGAGTGTTTCACTAATTCACGGATTGAGATAAATGCAGAGACCAAATTTCGGATCAAAAGAGTTTATTTACTTATACTTCTATGTGTTTGTGTGTGATGCCCCTCCAGGCCTATCTTTAGTTGTCTGTGGGTGTGTGTGTGTGTAGGTGTATACATTATGTGTGTGTGTGCCTGTGTGTGTGTGTGTGTGTGCATGTGCATGTGCATGTGTGTATGTGAAAGAGACTGTGTTTTTGCCTCTTTATTTCTGTGAGTGTTTATGTGAGTCTATGGGTGTACCTGCACTTGGGCACATTGTATGGAGTATACATAATACAGTATGTGTGTGTGTGTGTGTGTGTGTGTGTGTGTGTGTGTGTGTGTGTGTGTGTGTGTGTGTGTGTGTGTGTGTGTGTACGGACAGCCCAGAGGCACACTAAGTGGGATATAATAGACTCCTGATTGACACGTAGGTAATAGAGACTAACACACACCCAAACAGACTGTCTAAGATGCACCGTCTACTTCTGACACCAGGACCACACCACGCTCTCATGACTGAGCCGATAACAATGTGTTCTGCTTCAATTGCACGAGCATGGAGCATATATCTCAGCTGATTAAAAAGTAGGACACGAAAATAAAGCTAATTGAAAATAATTGAGTCAATGGCTTTAGAAACTGAGCTCGAAGGCTGCTTGTTAATTCTGCTTGGTAATAGCTACTATTTTCTAGACCAGACATAAGACGGATAATGATAATTTAGCCAGAAAGGCTTTATAATTGCGGCACCCAGTTCAAAGCTCTGCCATATCATATGACCATACTGCATGTCGGTTTACCTTCTGTTGGTGGCCTTCTATTTACGTTCCTTATTCATATCGATCCCACTTGTTAGAATCTCTTAGATGGTCTAATATCTCATTACTGTCCTTACTGATAAAAGATATACCATGGAAACTGCTCTATGATGAGAATTAATTGTGAGGCACGCCATGGTAACTGCTATATGATGATATTATCTGGTAAGGAATGCCATGGAAACTGGTCTGTGATTATATTTTCCTGGTAAGGGATGCCATGGTAACTGCTATATGATATTTCCCTGGTAAGGGATGTCGTGGAAATGGCTTGATGATGAGGGTGCAGATTTGTTATTTTCGTTGTCCAGGCATGGAGAGGGCTGAGTGGGGAGGGCGGCCAGACACAGGAGGCAGAGTGTCTGGGGAGCATCTGTTTTTGCCAGCTGGTTGTGCCCTCACGTCTCTCTCTCTCTCTCTCTCTCTCTCTCTCTCTCTCTCTCTCTCTCTCTCTCTCTCTCTCTCTCTCTCTCTCTCTCTCTCTCTCTCTCTCTCTCTCTCTCTCTCCACCCATCTGTGACTGTCAGGAGTGGCGGATGACACTCCGATTTTTAACAGTGAATATAAACAGACTGAGGAGACAAGACAAGCATTGCTGTCAAAACTCCAGCAAAGTGAAAAAAAAAAAAAAAGAACGGGACTTTGAGTTGCTAATTTCTTTCTTTGTCCTTATACGCTTTGTTTTCTCCGTTCGGTGTTGTTTGGCTTTGTGTGACAAGGCGTCTTGCGTTAGGGTTATATAAAGCAGTTTATCTTGTATGTGAGGTAATTATGAAGATTTCAGCCCTTCCTGAGAAGGAGCTGCTTATTGCACCATCACTTCCTTGAGGCCAGAAACACACTACTCCTGCTTTCTGCTACATTCTCTCTTGCATTTCCCCATTTCTCAGCATATTAAAAAAACATGACATTATTGGGATATTTTTCTCATGTGTCATGTGCAAGGGGATGGTGAAAGCGAAATTATTTCACTCAAGAGTTCTGCAGTTGATTAATCGGGGGATAATTCAGGGGAATGTGAGTTGGGTTTTTTTTTTTTCGCAGCGAAAGTCTTCCAATGCAATTTTATGCACCTGAAAAATGTACCCAGCCTTGCGAGGACCGGCCAGTAAGTGTTGGAGAGTGTGTGAGTGTGTGAAGGAGACGAGTGTGAGATTGTGAGATGGCACGCGCTGAGTTAAAGGTGTGAATATGCTCATCCTCTCAGAGTTCCTAGGCCATAGTCCACCCTGCTCAGCCATTGTCCTCGACGGCCATGTCAGAAGGTGGTGACAGCATGATCGTTTCTGCACTCAGGCCCTGCACTGACTCACTTAATTAAGCTTCAGCTCTAATGTCAGTTAGAGAGCCAGAGACATAGTAAATGGGACACTGACAGATTCAGGATGACTACTGCTGCACAGGGACCATGGAACTCACCATGTGTGTAGAATTGTTATATTTAGATGACGCAGGTCAAGATTTTATAGTGGGCCAGCAACACATAAAAATAGATTGAGATCTACACTCATGTATACTTAAAAATATTAGTACACTCAAAATAGAAGTACTATGCATTGTGTATACACTTAATGATACACATTGCCATAACTAATATGACTTGACAGGGTTATGCTGATTGTGTTGGTCATTTGGTCACAGTATGTAAGGGAGGGTCTTGAGGAGGAGAGTGGGAGGGTGCTTGCCTTTTTATAGGCGATCCAGTCGAAGACCCTGTCGATGTCGGTGGCCTCAAACACCTCCTGGGAGATAGGGTGAGAGCTGGCCAAGCCGTCCAGCAGCATCACCTCATGGAGAACATCTGTCAGGAAACGCTGTTTCTCCTGGCACACAGAGAGAGAGAGAGAGAGAGAGAGAGAGAGAGAGAGAGAGAGAGAGAGAGTACAGAGAATTAAAGAATGAAGATAATTATGGAGATATACACTTGCACACTGTAAAACATTTTTTACTGACTTTACACGGTCAAGTTCTATTATTACTTTAACTGAGTTAAGTTAAGCATTGCAAGGTTATCACAGATATACTGCAGATTGAACATGTTTACTCTCTACCAGGGAGTAAGAGAAATGTGTGTGTGTGTAGCAAGAAAGAAACAGCTTTCATAAAAATAAGACAAAGGAGGAAAAACCAGATTTTCAGAATCTAGACAAGCATACTCAAATCTTTGTACTGGTTCAGTTCGGGTGAGTCCAGCGAGAGCGATGAAATGTGAAGGGTCTCCATCTGGACCGGGCGTCTGTTTGCGGTTTATTTTGGACGAGGAGGCCTGGACAGCCAAGGGCATCTTCACTCAGGCAAGAGAGTGTCTCTCCTTCCCACGCCCCCAGGGAGCCACCTCCAAAAGGATGCTTTCTTTGGGCTCTCGCTCAAGCGAACAAGCCTTTGCGCTTTCTCAGACTAAAATTTTAGAAGTGCAACAAATCCAATCTATTAGGCACCATTTGTCAGCAGCCTTTCTGTGAATCTACTGGGCTAACAGGTGTAACAGCAGATGCCAGGTGTAAGATGACAAAGTCACTGTCTCTTCTGTAGAGGTGAGAAGATGTTTGAAACACGTGTATGAGCTGCTACTGAAATCCTCGGAGGGATAGCTATGAATATTTTAACAGTATACATGTGTGCTTCAATGGTATAATAAACCTTCCAAAGCCCATAAACATTCAGAAGTTTGAGACAAGTGGGATGTGTGGTTTCAAGAATGTATGCTTAGGCCCTAGCTGTGGCGCAACTGGCTGGGGCACCTGCATTGTACACCAGTGACCCGGGTTTGATTCCCGTCCCGTGGTCCTTTCCGGATCCCACCCTGACTCTCTGTCCCATTCACTTCCTGTCATTCTCCACTGTCATGTTGCATTAAAGGCATAAAAACCACAAAAAAATTACTTAAAAAAAGATTGTACTGTATGCTTCACTCTGCACAGTAGTGAGAACTGAGATTCTTCTTTCAAGTCTTGCCAAAAACTGTCTAAAATGTGCTTTTTCTTAGCTATGATTAGCTACATCCTACAAAGCCCTTGTAAAATGCTTCACAGCTCAACACCTGTGACTGCCTTGATATGGCTCTGGATAGATCTATCTATATGCCTCTGCATTAACCAAACAAAAACTGTGTTGCTTGGCAACCATTATGTTATATACAGTAGACCCTTTCAAGAGAGTTCCATTATCAGCATCATAGTTGGCCCCACAAGGCTTCCGTTTTAACATTCCATATGTTATCTTAATGCAGAGGAAGTAGATTGGGAACCAAATAGAACGTTCAAGCATTGTTTTTGTTTTTATCGTTGAAAGGGTCTATATATATATATATAAACAACAGTCTATACAGCTTAAGATCTACAGTATATTGCTTGGTGGAGAGCTGGTGGAGAGAGCTCACATTATTATTATTATTTTGTTACTTGCATTATTGTTGCTGTAAGTTTATTTTATGAAACCTTGCCAGGTATATGTAGTAACCTTTTTATCAGGTAGAGAGCAATTTATTAAGTATAGTATAAGTATATATACTTTTTTGATCCCATGAGGGGAATTTGGTCTCTGGATTTAACCCAATCGGTGAATTAGTGAAACACAAACAGCACACAGTGAACACAGTGAGGTTAAGCACACACTAATCCCGGCGCAGTGAGCTGCCTGCTTCAACAGCGGCGCTCGGGGAGCAGTGAGGGGTTAGGTGCCTTGCTCAAGGGCACTTCAGCCGCGGCCCACTGGTCGTGGCTCGAACTGGCAACCCTCCGGTTACGAGTCCAGAGTGCTAACCAGTAGGCCACGGCTGCCCCTAAGAAGTCCACAATCAATTCAATTGTCTTGCCACGATCTGTGGAGCTTACAGACAACGTTAGCAGACGTTGACAATTTAGCAGACACTTTGATCCAGTTTTAATCCAAAGCAACAAGGCTTCGCAACGCCCAGTTCTGTTGTCAGCCCTGGGCCAAACACTTCTCAGGCAGGACATTACAACTGCTCTACCACACCACTGTTCTACATTCTGTTCCTTCCCCCCACCACCCCCAAACCCCCACAACAACTCTCTGCCCTGTATATCTGTCTCTGCCTGCTCTAAGCACACCTGATTGAAATCAGTAATTAGAAATCAGTAATTAAAACGCTTTTGATTGGCTAAATCAAATGTGCTCAGGCAATCAAGAGTGTCACTGATGCATTAAGTCGGATATGGAGAGGAGGGGGAGATAAAGAACAGACTGGTGGTTTGCAGGAGCCAGAATTGTTTAATACATGTCTCGTATGTGTATAAGCAGGCGGGTATAAACTCTGCAGAAAGTATGCAAACCTCACTCCCAACATCTTAAGAGACAGGCACTACTACTCATGGATTTTAACCAGATGTGAGCACACATGGAATTTCATCAGATGTGAGCACACATGGATTTTCACCACATGTGAGCACCCATGGATTTTAGCTTTTTTTTTTGTTAGGACACCCAGAGTCTGCAGGTTCAAGCCTCAAAGCTGAGCTGGTATAGGACTGAACTGTGCATTCGAAACACAACGCAGGTTAGTCATGTGACATGTCCAATCTGACTATGATATCCGTTCACATATTGAATGTTCAATATAAAAGTATTTTAGAGATGCTTTAAACTTGATACAAAAAAAAACACAGCACTTCTATTTCACTTTTGTCCACTGATAGCCAGATATTCTCCAGCTATTGTCAACATAACAGGAGATTAAAGGTACAGTAGGTTAACACCAAGAATCTGGCTCAGCAGTAAAAAGTAGTAAGCTGGTGGTCAGCATGTTTGTTATTTTTTAACATCTCAGTCTAACCTTACTAAACGAGACACCTGTCCCACAAAACAAGGCTGTGTTTGCACCAGTTAAACACCACAGCTACTCCGCAGCAGCCAAACAGATAACTCAGTGACGACGATCGATGGCTGCTGTCATTTGTCTTGAAGCCTAGTTATCTTCTCGACCGGATGTGTCTTTAAGGACGACTGATCTCTCCCTCTCTGATTAGTCGATGCCAGCAGCTGGCAGCCGAGCGTCCCCATCAGTCAGTGTGTGTTCACGCGTCGGATGCAGCCCGTTAGTGCGCCATCAGGCTGGACCGCAGCTGCAGCGTACGCCAAAGGTTCCAGGAGCAGCGCTCCTTCATTTGTGCACTCTAATTTGTGCACTCTAATTTGTGCACTCTAACTATGAAGGTATATTGGGTGCAAAAGTGGCGAGCACGTTTAACTGCAGATTTGGCATGTGCACACTAAAGTCATAAATGTGTCTGAGCGCGATCCAGGATCCAGATCTGGCCGCCTTGTTTTCTCGATTGATTCGCTCGACGTGCACACATACAAATCTTTTTGCTCCTATTATATCACCTAGCCAGGAGCAAAAGTATCGTCACTCGTAGAAGCAGATTCGAGCACTTGTATCAATTGACTTGTAGTCGTGCAAGAAAATCAAAGCGATCTGTAGAATTTTATTAATGAGAAATTATTTCACAGATGCACAACTTCGGATGCATTAGTTCACATTTACGCACGAATGTTGTGCATGTTCTCAGATTATGAAACACGGATGTGCAAATGTGTTTCGCACCAACTGCGCTGCAACGATTGGAGCAAACGTGTAGAGTGCATGACTCTTAAAAGTTGTGACTCACAGGATAGGATTTGTGTACCTGCAAAAAGGATTTGTGAACACGTAGCCCCTATTTTGTGTTAACTAGATATAAAACAAATATCTACAACTTCAACTTTACTGTTACACATTTATGACTTTAGTGTGCACATGCAAAATCTGCAATTAAATGTGCTTGCCACTTTTGCACCCAATATACCTTCATATCTAACATCGTCATCTGAGTGTTTCATCTTACGAAATGATACACACACCTGCCTGGAAGCGGTCTTTCTCCTCTGTCCCTCTCTCTCAGAGAAGGGCCTCATAGACACATATGCAAGCCCAGTCACAGACCTAGGCATAGGCACACACACCCATACACACACACACACACACACACACACACACACACACACATACACACGCACTCACCTATTTCTCTTTAAACACTGCTTGCTGAATAATAAATTAAAAGGAGAGAAAGGCCTTTCTGTTTTTGTGTGTCTCTCCTCATGTCCTCATGTCCAACATGCGCTTCATCCTTAGGGAGGCTAATCTCCTACACAGTAGGCTAAAGATAACACTTTGTAGAGACCACTTCAACATATAACTGCTATTTAAGCCACGAGTGGTGATTAATAGTTTAGTAAAAGGACAAAAAACGTCAGGCTCTTAAAGTGGCTATTTGCACAGACAAGGATTGACACCAGGTCTGAACCAAATTGCTGTGCGGATGGAACTCTTTTGTCCTCAACCAGACTAACCACTCCCCGAACCACTCGTGAGCCAAAGAAAAGCACATAGGAAAATATTTAAATGACTTCTTATCGTTCTTTCACATTGTAATTCCTCATGCAACGCCTTATTTCCACAGTCCAATCCAATTGTGGGAACTAATTAAGCTGGAACATTTTCCTCCCCCCTTCGTCCTGTGATATGACACATTTGTGTGTGTTTCCTTGTGAACACATTGTGACATTGTTTGAGGTCTGAAAACTCTTATTTTGGCTAGTTGTCTTTGTTTGCAAATGCTCAAATAGCTTTTGTATCAAATGCTCTAATCTAATGGCTTTTGTATTTGTTGTTTACTTTATGGCATACCTACTGTACGGTCTAAATAGTAAAACCAGGGAAACCGATGATTTTGCCGTGATCTCAGAACAGCAAATGGTGAGAATGTTGAGTGTGTAATTGGTGTAATGTAAGTGCAAGTGTAATGTAATGTCTATTACACATTGCTAATCACTATTGTAAAGGTTCATTCAGCTTTGAGTAATTCCTATACTTGAAATTATACATTTTACTAATTTATTGAAGCATGATCAAATGCACGACTAGATTACAAAACATAAAAATGCACCCACTTTAGCTGGTTTGTCAAATGAACACTACAATTCATGCATAATAACCAAAATTGTAAATAATGCATTTTCTCATGAAAGCACTTCACAATAGGAGGACAACATTAATTTCTTAATTGTAAATAGTTGATAAGAAATGGTCTGGATAATCACAAACCTCCGTTGTTATGTTCATTATTTGTTATTTTATGAGCTGGCTCGCTTGACTAGCCCAGGAACAGAGGAAGTGATGCAACAGGGGAGAAGAACATGCCGGGAGAAAGATGGTGGTGGTGGTGGGTGAGGGGGGGGGGGGGGGGGGGTCTGTGGCAGCAGCTGGTGAGACTGAGCGGATGTCATGTAAGTCACGCAACCGCGCCGTAAAATTAGTACCATTCGAAGGGCCTCCATCTGGACCATATGTGCTCTCAACAGGGCGTTTATTCCCAATGATATTTCACTTACCCGCCCCGATATTGACAACTCCAACTGTGGCAGCCACAGCCCTTCTACTGGGGAAGGGGGGGGGGGGGGGGTGGAGGGAGGGGGGGGGGAAGTGAGGGAAGCAGTTTGGGGTCAGAAAAATTAATTAGCCACTGACCTAAAGGGACAGTCAGTGAGAGGGCAGCTACTCCGCACCTGCCTCCCCTCGCTAGTCTGAGTGGGGGCTGGTGAAGGCGGGGGTGGGGGTGGGGCTGCAGATCTCCTCAAGATGCTTTGTAGACGCTCAATGGCTCATGCGGCAGATGCAACAAATAAGAGAGTGGTGAGGAAGCAGGCCGATAAAAAAACGACGCGAGTGGAGAAATAAAGAAATAAAGTGTTGCGGTGCAGATGTTCTCTGGAGATGACGCCAGTGGCAGGCCCTGTGGTGCCTCACTTCCCCCTCTCCCGCATGTCATCATGCCCACAGATGTGCGGGGGAATGGCTGATAATCTGTTATCAGGGGGGCTGGGCACTCGAGTGTGTCAGTCCACAGGCCGTCAGATCTGACAGACGCATCACTCTCTGAAATGCCCTCTTGGGCACACTTGCTCGCTCGTTTGGCTGCAGCAGCACGGTCAAGGTGCCTTACTGCGTGGATACGAGTCTCTCTTCAAACACAGCTGGGACAGACTTTGAGGAAATATGACTAAACACAGCTAAACAAGCTAAACACATACATATACTGTAGAAATTCTGGTAAAAAAAATCTAGTGAAATAAGATTGTGATTGTGTGTTGTGCTGTGCTGTGCTGTGTTGTGCTGTGTTGTGTTGTGTTGTGTTGTTGTGTTGTTGTGTTGTGTTGTGTTGTGTTGTGCTGTGTTGTGTTGTGTTGTGCAGTGCAGTGCAGTGCTGTGCTGTGTTGTATGCACGTGATGTTAATTTGTGTGTGTGTGTGTGTCATTTGGGGGGTTGAGTGTTGAGTAATAGAGAAAAGCTGTGCCATTCATCAGCGAACACGACTCAGATATGCCAGCCTGCGTTGGGCTTTCTAGAATGAATGGGGTCAGAGTCGTGACTTTCCCGTGACGCCCTTGAGAGGCCCTGCAACTAATTATCATCTCCACATCCCCATTGTTTACCTGCGCGCAGAGTATCACGACTCCTAAATTACAAATTACACCTCGAGTCTGGAAACAAACAAACAAACAAAAAAAAAAAACAAGAACAAGAAACTTGTTTTATCATGCTGATGAAACCTACTTATTCACTTTCGAGTGTTAGGCAGCAAGTCCGTCTTGCTCCTTAGCAGAGGATATTAAAGGGCGCTCATGCAGATAGCACTCTGTTGCTGTCTTTTCCCGAGCAGCGTAATGATAATCAATAGCACCACTTCATGCGCACACAGAGTAGGCTCAGTGGCAGTGGCTATTTGTCCTCATTTGATTGTGTGCACGGCTGTTCTTACCATAACAAGCACACTATCTGGGCACTGACTGGACAGCGCACAGAGTGGAGCTGACCATGTGTAATTTATCAAAGAGCAGATCTACTCTTCTATGTGCTCGCTGGTTTGCCCAAAGTCCTTCGGTCCGGACAGAGGTCATCTTTTATCCCGCAAGAGTTCCGCTGTGCATTTTTAAAACTATTCTGTTTGGATATGCATGAAGCTATAGGCATTTCTCTGCCACCAACGTGCAATGTTTTACCAGCATACCATTTAAAACAGAAAAATAAAATGTAGTAACAATGTCAGTGACATTTGGATAATATATTTGTTCATAGTGAAAAAAGAAAACAAATATTTCTAGGATGAAATGGTGAGGCTTTGTAACAAGACAGCACATATTTGTGTTTGAGCAATAGTACTATTACATAACAACAGTATTATCTAAAGCTTAACTGAAGAGAGCCTTAAACTGTCATATTTCATGGTAACATTAACTTACTTGAAGTGTGCTGTGAAAAAATATAGCACACCATTTACATACTCAAATACTCCTGTTTTCCTTACATAATGGTTGTCATGGCAATGCTATGGTTTGGAAAGTCTTACCCACACAGATGCCATGGACTGTTGTAAACGCAAGTCTCTTATTTCTGTCAGGTTCTACAATATCACCATAGGCATTGGCTATCATACGATGTTCAGCACCTGGACTAGAAGCTTGCCTGGGGGGTTTATTTGTTAAGACAGTAATTCGCATTTGTGCATTTGTAATTGTATCCGTATAACACATGAATATGAAACTGTCGGCAAAGAAAAAAGGATAACACCTTAGTATGCTTTATTTGCAGAAGGTTTGTTTAGTCTTTGAAATTGTTGTTTAACTATTATTAAACTATTCTAAAACGGATAGCTCCAGTCTATGATTGACTGAATTGTGTTCGATGCCACTGCAAAAACCCAGCGCAACCTTCACATTGACCGCATTTCATTCTATATTCACAAATTGATTCCAGATATGGTTGCTCCGTTTCGACGTTGCTTGGCAACCATTCTGATAAAAGAAATATATTTGTTGGTGGAAGGATGATTAGGCTATCTATAAATGTCTAATTGATAGTGAAATCTTGCCAGGCATAAAGTAACCATTTTAGAAAAGCAATAAGCCACTTGAGTTCATAGGTTCTAGTTCCTTTCTGGGCCTATCCCTAATTCTACAACTCATCTGCAAGTAAACCAAATAATTAGTTGCAAAAATAACTGTTAAGACAACATATCAGGTGTTGAAACTGAGAATGTTTACTATTTTATGAAAAATATTTTGAATTTGATTTTTGTCTCAAAAAAGTTGCTTGTTGCTTGGCATGTTTATCACTTGCTTGTTGCTTGTTGCTTGTTGCTTGGCATGTTTATCACATACTGTTGTAATATGTGCAGAATGCAGTTGGCAACTGTTTTCCTGAAATATTCAAGGCCGGCAGTAGTCTGGATGGCAACATATCAGTCTACATACATTTATTGTGCCTCTCCAGATTTGAGAGCAGCCTATGCCATAAGCACCAATATACCCCTATACCATCATAGATGCTGGCTTTTTAACTGTGCAAGTTGGATGGTCCCTCTCCTATTTAGCTCAGAGGGTGCAGACTTTCCAGAGAGAAAATGATTGATCTAACCACAGGACAGTTTCCCATTTCACTATTCCAGTTTTGTTGATACTGTCCCAAGATGTGTTTTTTAGATGTGTTCCTGGCATCAAATTCAAAATGAGCCAACAGTTTTCATAAAACAGTACAGTTTGTCATGTTCATTTATTGATAAATTGTCTATGCTCTTTTTGGAACTAAATATGGGTGTACATGATTTGCAGATTATTACATTCTGTTTTTATTTACATTTTACACAGCATCCTTGGGGACGATCTTGGGGAAATGGGGTTGTAGATCAGTACGTATATAGCCTAACTGTGAAGTGGTGCCAGGGATAGTGCTCTATATGCAGCTGTAGGACATGATTTGGGCTATGCAGAGGTGACCACTAGAATGATAAAGTGGTCTCTTATTTTAATTGGCCCACATAAGAACACATCCTGCTGGTTTGGCTATGGTATTTATGTTGTTTGATTAAACAAGGACAATGTGCTATGTTTGTGTTCAAAGGGGACTGACAAAATTATGTGACTAAGACTGTAGTGATTTGTGGACGCTGTTGGAATCACCTTAGTTAACAGACCAGTAAGAGCCTGTACATATTGGCTTGTTAAATACACAATCCATGTTATGATCCTTAATGTCATGATGACAATATTCTGATGGTAAATAGGCTTGGCTGTTGATTGGCTGCTATGGGGCATCCTCTACCTATAGCACATGGAATTGAACACCTCTCCTGTGTATATATGAAGATATGAAGGGAATATGCAAATAACTGAATCCATTATGTCACCAGCATAAGCTCATTCTGTGTCACATCAGTAACCCCCACTGAATCAGAAACTCCAGAAAATCCCCCAGCTAAACACATTGTGACATATTATATGTGAGCTACGTCAAGGAGATATTTGTGGTGTGTGTGGGCAGAATATGTAATTGGAGCTCATTTTCACAGTAAAGTGAGAACCCATGACAGACAGATGTGACTAGTGAATCTCTGATTAGCTTGATGTGATAACAACTCAGATCAGAACAAATCAGATGCTATGAGGATATATAGTTAACAAATCAGATGCTTTGAGGATATATAGTTAACAAATCAGATGCTGTGAGGCTATATAGTTAACAAATCAGATGCTATAAGGATATAGTTAACAAATATGATAACAGTACTAATGCACTCACTGTGCATGTTCTGTGTCATGTCAGTGTCTGAGGTAAGACCTCGAGCTTGTTCTCACCATCTTCCACTTGGGGAAGAGGAAGTCAGTCCCGACGTACTCGAAGAAGTGAGCAAAGCCTTCCTTCAGCCACACATCCTCCCACCACACTGGGGTGACCAGGTCCCCGAACCACTGCAAGACAAAAAAGAACATTCCGGATTAATCCAAATCAAAGGACAACCCACCAACACCTTTTTTTTTTGGCCTGTGTTTGAATTGATATCACAAAAGAGCAGCAGCAATGTGCCTAGACGGTAAACCTTGAAGTGTAAATGTCAAGACAGGAGTTGAAAGGTCTTTTTGTTCTGTGCAATTAATTAGGTGAACTTCAGCCTTCGGGGAGCTGTTACAAAGTGCACCCCAGCCCTGTGGAGAAAGAACTTTTTTTTTTTTTCTTGCCCTGACACAATAGACTTGGAAAACTTTCTGCCGGCATTCTACCGTACCACAGTGAGACTATGATTAATAGAGGTTCAAACAGTCAATATAGCCCAGTCACGCAAACAGGATTCATTTTCCACATTTTATGCAGCCGCGCAAACGAGCAAAGCTGGCGAGCGCATCGTCGGTGAAGAAAGGAGCGGACGAAGGCGGGTGGAGTGGGAGAAGAATGGAGGGGAGGTGCAGCTTTTGTGTACTTCACAATCAGGGAAACAAACAATAACCAAACAAACAAACAAACAAACAAAACAAGCACTCTCTGGCAGAAGAATAGAGAGTGGGACATATTTCACAGAAGAATAGAGAGTGGGACATATTTCACAGAAAAAAATAGAAGACGCCTCTAAGTCCTGGTGTCCCATCTTTGAGAGGAAGTAGGGAAACTCCAGGCATGAAAAAGGGGCCTGCAGTAAAATGGTCTTTTTTGCCACCTCAAACTCCAATCGCACTGAGGGCAAACACACAGAGCGCAGCTCATGGAATGTTCTCTTGCCTCGACTATCAAAACTGCCTGCTAAATAGACGTTACCATCCAAACAATATCCTTCACAATCAAAAGTCATTTGAACTTTGCAGCCATCTTCTGCTGCGTTCGATAATGCACACCACCATACCCTATCATGCCTCTAAGTCCTCACCAGTTAATTTACAATAAACTTACCGCAATACTACTACTAATAATAAGTATACTCTTTTGATCCCATGAGGGAAATTTGGTCTCTGCATTTATCCCAATCCGTGAATTAGTGAAACACACTCAGCACACAGTGAACACACAGTGAGGTGAAGCACACACTAATCCCGGCGCAGTGAGCTGCCTGCAACAGCGGTGCTCAGGGAGCAGTGAGGGGTTAGGTGCCTTGCTCAAGGGCACTTCAGCCGTGCCTACTGGTCAGGGTTCGAACCGGCCGGTTACAAGTCTGAAGCGCTAACCAGTAGGCCACGGCTGCCCTAAAAAAAACAGTGAAAGTCGGGAATCAAACCCCCAACTTTTCAGGCTACTGCATGCTAGTCCAGCTCCATATCCACTACACTACCCTGGCCCAATACCGTGGTCACGTGACTTCTACGTGGGTCTGAGCTTGTTACCATCATCAACGCAAAATGAAAAAAAAGTTTGACGTGAGACATCGGCCTGCACATGTGTGCACATAGTGTGTAATGTTGTGACGGTTATGTGAGGGATCTTCTTATGACATGGACTCAAGGTTTTCTACTATTATCAACTATCTGTTCAAACTCAATTTACACAAAGACAATGGACTTGAAAGCTGTGTGTGAAATTTGGCCAGAAAGGAGTAATACGGTACATGTATTTTCCATGGAAGTTGAAACAGAATTAAAAAATATGTTCTAGTTAGTTAAGAATTTAACCTAACAGCGACATGTAGCCATTGTTTCAAATTGACACAGCCATTAAAAAGTACGGTAGCCTACCGTTATAACTAGTAGCTTAAGCATAGTAACTAGTACTGTACCATACAGCTAGTAGCATAAGTGTCATGAATGTGCTAAAAGTGCTAAAATCATGCCTTTTTGATGAACTGCTTATTTATTTCATGTCTGAAGCATTTGTTCCAGTGATATTTGAAGTTGCTGTGGCTGTGTTAAGTTTAATTGGGTGTGATCGCAGCACAAAATTCATGATCCATAACTCACAATCAGAAGCCTTGTGGGGGTGGGGGGGGGGGGGGGGGGGGTGAATTTAACCACATGAATGCCAATACAAATTTCAAGTTTTTGCCTGAAATGACACTGTGCCTATTTACGAGGGCATTGTTCCCATCTCTTTTGGGGCCTACCATCAAATGTTGGACCTCTATTAGAAAGCTGAGAAACTGTAGTTTTCGTAGGAAACAGTCAAAATAATACATTTCCCCTTGGGGATCAATAAAGTGTCTGTCTGTCTATCTATCTGAACTGACCACATTTCAGCCCTCAGGTCACTTGATATCACTTAGAAATACAACTGAGCCCTAGCACCAGGTCTTGTGAAGCTGTGTGCAAAAGTAGATCAATATAGAATGAAAATATGAGTGCTTTAGACCATTATTTGCCAAGGTATGCTCATGCGTTTTGTAAAATGCCTATGGAAACTCCCCATAGGAATTTTGGTTATCCAAAATGCATACAGACAATCAAATGCTTACTGCACATGAACCCCTTTGTGTAGAAGCATAATCCTGGTCTCAAATGAAAGGTAAAGTGGAAAATCACGGTAATTTCTTGCTTTTCAACCGCGGTAAGAAAAAATCCATACTGTCCCAGCCCTACATTGGTGGGCTGGGACAGTATGGATTTTTTTCTTGGAGGTTCCTCGTTTTTTGCATAGCGTAGATTCCTTGTTGGAACCTGCATTTGTGCTGCAGGTTGTCCTGTGTGAAAGACTGGGCCAGTCTGATGTCAAACCATCATCGCTATTGACCTCTACAAGGGAACAAAGGCTGCAGCACAAAGCCTTTGATGCCGACCGCCGCTTTCGCTGGTTCCTGCCTCCACCAGCCCTGCCCCACATTCTGATGTGAAATATTAATGGGATAAAATCAGCCAAACGCCAATTCCCTCACTTCGCCCAACCTACCCCGCCCGACCCCCCCCCCCCCCCCCCCCCCCACACACACACATACACACACACCTCTCCCCAACCTTCACTTTCATCACCTGGACCACAATGGTCAGAGCCATTTGATGGCTCTCTTAACAGCGGAGCAGAGAAGCCGGTAATTATGCCCCGACTGAATAGCACTTTGTCACTTCAAAGCCTCACCATTCCTCACTGTGGTCCTTCAGATGCATTTAGAATATGCACATCTAATCAGCCAGAATAACAACTTGCAAGGGTTCATTTTCTTCACTTTTTCTCTCTCTCTCTCTCTTTCTCTCTCTTTCTCTCTCTTCCTTCCTATATTTTCCTTTTTGTCTGACATGTCTGAAACTGTCTCACCCTTGATGGGTTTCTGTTGCTGTTTTCTTGACAGCTGATGAGTTTTGACGCAGTGTCGTGTAATGCCATCAAGTAGGATCTGTCTGGATATTTGACAGCCAGCTCTGCTGACTCACCAGGCGAACACTCTCAGAATGCTAATGAACGTGTCGGAAGTCCACAGATCTCGCCCAATTATAGACTTTAACAATTACACCTCTGACAACTCTGAAGTCATTTTAGAAATGGGAACTGTTCACAATGAGAGAGTGCTATAGGAGAGAAAAAAGATGTAGTCTGAAATGGGAACTGTTCACAATGACAGACTACTATTGGAGATCTATGAGAACTGTTCACAATGACAGAGTACTATTGGAGATCTATGAGAACTGTTCACAATGACAGAGTACTATTGGAGATCTATGAGAACTGTTCACAATGACAGAGTACTATTGGAGATCTATGAGAACTGTTCACAATGACAGAGTACTATTGGAGATCTATGAGAACTGTTCACAATGAGAGAGTACTATTGGAGATCTATGAGAACTGTTCACAATGACAGAGTACTATTGGAGATCTATGAGAACTGTTCACAATGACAGAGTACTATTGGAGATCTATGGGAACTGTTCACAATGAGAGAGTACTATTGGAGATCTATGGGAACTGTTCACAATGAGAGAGTACTATAGGAGAGAAAAAAACATCTACAGTAGTCTGAAATGGGAAATGTGTATTAACCACATAGCTGAAGACATTTAGCAAAATCAATGTATAAACCTCGGTTAATAGCCGGGAAATTACGGTAATAGAAAACTAGGGACATTAGGTATTCAAACTTTGGTGGGGGAGTGCAATCATATCATTGCTGGTGTGCAGTCGCTTTCAGTCAGAACCATTTCTCTGTCACTACTGTTTGGCTGTTTGGAGGGAAAGCAAAAAAAAACCCTTATGTCGCTAAGCAACACGTCTGAGGCTGTATCCAGACAGTGATGGTGATGTTGATGACAGTGGTGGTGGAAGTAGCAGATGTGATCCTGCTTTGGATGAGAGGTCAAGGACCAAGGGAAAGCTAAGGAAAAGAAAGCAAAACAACACAAGGCCACAAATAATATCCCCGGCCTCTGTGTGTGTGTGTGTGTGTGTGTGTGTGTGTGTGTGTGTGTGTGTGTGTGTGTGTGTGTGTGTGTCTGTGTGTGTGTGTGTATGTGTTGGCGGAGCTTATTACCTGAACCCAACCGTACCTCGCCTATAGCTGCAGTCCCTGACCCCTACCCAACTACAGAATACCATAATAATGCCAGCCAACTGGCACACGTCCATTACCCTGGTGGAAGTCCCAAGGCCTTGGACACACATCCGACAGTTGCTGTGGTGTCTCATGCCTTGAGTTGAGTCTATTATACAATTATATGGCGAATAAAGGCAATTTAATGGCCTTCTGAGACATATATTTCTTCAGATTGAGATTTACATTACAATTTCAGCAGCAGACACCTCCGATTTGCATTAAAAAGAGATGACTGCAAAGATACGTATCTGTGACAAGAAATCTGCAAACCGATTTCTTCCAAGAGTCCCCAAACATGTCTGCAGCCTTTCAAATTGAGCATCCTCCCAGGTGAGGTCAAAATCACATTTAACACTGATGTTTGTTATGGCCAAAACATTTATATCTGCATGTGTGTGTTAGTGTGTGTGTGTGTGTGTGTGTGTGTGTGTGTGTGTGAGTGAGTGAGTGAGAGAGAGAGAGAGAGAGAGAAAAAGAAAGTGAGTGAGACAGAGAGAGAGAGAGAGAGAGAGAGAGAGGAACATGTCAGAAATGGAAATCCAAAAAAAATGTGACACCCTCAACTATCTGCCCTAGTGTGGACAATTTTGGCGAATTTTGCCTGAATATCCTATTCAGCGGCTCACTAAAAAGTTGACCACCCCGGTCTCCACCACCGCCTTAGATGCAGGCTTTGAAGGGGGTCCCAATCTCTGAGTGGTTCCACAAATATGAGTCATGGTAGAATGGCTTTCAGCCCCTCATAATCAATTCCCTGCAGCAGGCCCAGGCCTGTTGCGTTGTACAAATGTGATTTATTACCAGAGAGGCACTTTGCCTCTGCCCAGACTTATTGGAGCGCAGACAGGACTTTTAATATATCACCAAATAAGTGTTAGATGAGAAGTGATCTAATGCATTCGCCCTGGATGAGCCAATCAATATGTCAAATGAGCCTGATTGAGCTGAAAATTCCACACCCTTGCACACACATACATGCACACACAGACACACACAGAGACACACACACACACACACACACCACACACACATACATACACGTGCACACACACACACACACACACACGTTAAATCTGCCTTTCTATGGTGAACAAAATGGAAAAAAAATGCTCAGACACGGCGGCAATGGTACTACTGCCATGTAATCAAAACAGTCCTTTTTTAATCTGCGTCATGCCAGCAACTAATTAAAATGTATATGAGCGTCATTACCTAATAGACGATGCCTATTTTCAGTTGCTAGCATAAGCATTTCTGAAAATGACAGCAATCGGGGTCGTGCAAGTGTGCATCATGAATTAATTCACAAGTATGAGAGCTTCAGACTCTGAATAGAGCACATCACTACGACCCCCCCACCCAAATAAATCGGTCGATTATCTCCTCTTCTCACATTCCTCTGAACTCATAACAGGGTTGTAACTGTTAGTCTAACACAAGGTTACCATGGAGACTAGCTGTCACTCAAAGCAGTTGTGAGACTCTTTTCAAACTCCCTCACATCTCAATCCCAGACTTTCACTGCAACTTGAGTTATTGAAAAAAGCATTTTCTCTGCTTCTGAGTGATGTGTTAAAATTGAATTTATCTTGTCCATCTGTGATTTCTGCAAGTCTGAAGGGCAGACAGATGGCCACCCACACACACACGCTATCTCTTCTTGCCACTCTTTATCTCTCAATTGAAATGCTGATATTTTTACTTGAACTTTCCCATCGTGTTTTGGTGACTCATTTCCGTGCTTGCTGTGTCTCGGTGGTTTCCCCCTAAGGACCACACAATGGCGTGAAGCCTTTGTCTGGAGAGTCCAGAGGTGCACAGAGCAGTGGTAAATGCTGTTTGTTTACTTTTGTGTTTGTTTACTTTACTTTCCTGGGGCATGTTCCAAATAGTTGGTACAACGACAAATCTTCTGTTAATTCAGAGTGACATAAGTGGTAAGTCCCCTAATAGACAAATCCTCATTCTCTCAGCAAAACAATGTCAGCTATCTAACTAACAATGGCAAATGTCATTTTCTATTACCGCCGTAGGAGGATTTGCAAAACCTTTGCAAAAACCATTGACTACCAATAAAAAATAAAATACTGTATGTTCATTCATAAATCATATAATCATGATATAATAATAATAATAATCTTTTTTTATATAGCAATTTTCAAAAAGTTACAAAGTGCTGTACTAGTGAACACCAGTACTTTTCAGAGCAACCAGTCTTTGATTTCCCCTGCTGAATAAATCATTATCATTCTACTACTGTAACTCTGAAATAGCAATATGGTTAACTATCAATTGCTGAGAAGTCAGTTGGTCATTAGGTCTTGACTCATAACATAAATAATTTACTGCATTTTTAACTGGGTCATAAACAAGTCCAGTTACTCCTATATGTTCTGTATGCATGGGCATGTTCCCTCTAACATAAATAATGCATGTGTAATCACCGGTGTATGGGGCAGTTAGAGACATGGTGGAACATCCATAGTGTATAGACATTAGTGTTATTATTATTAGTGCCAAAATTATGACGATACCTGCCATAAATATCACAATGCTCGATACTGAAGCGATACTACGGCGAAATCCTAAGATATCTGGAAAAGAAAGGACTCATACCTCCTCCAAGTGTATTGAGTCATTTGTGTTGAATTCGGTGCACTTTTGTAGTGTGCAGGTCAATTCTAGGTTCTAAACTTCCTACATAATTATTATTTTTTATAGTCAGTAAAATAGTAGGCCTACTTTGTGTGATTAAGTCCTTTATTGTTTGTTATAGTTCATTTGTTGTGTTGTGTTTTGGCAGTAGCTTTAAATAGCCAAACTAGGCTAGATCAAGGTCAGTGTTGAAATTACTGCATGCAAATCACTGAATGCTATGCCTAATCTTTAGGCCATCTGATGTACAGTATAGGCTACCCTAGGCCTTCCCGTGTTCATTGGATTTCTTTGACAGTTGCAAAGGGAAAAATGTGAGGATAGTCTTCTTTGCGCCCAGTGTACAAGTACGACGTTCCAACCACTCAGGTCTTCGTCAGATAGGCCTACACCATTACCTGTTGCAATATATCTGTGTGCATTACATTACGTCTATTTCTTTGATAACATGATTTGCTACCACGTAACAATAAGCCGCTATTATGATGGTAATATGCTGTGGGCTTTAATTAGCGAATTTCGGGTAGCCTATCGGCCTATCCTACATCTGGGCAATAATTATTGAACAAATTGCAGTCTACATGCCATGACAAATATTACCAGTAGTACTGACCGAACATGAAATAGATTGTTTGGTAGTGTTGGTAATGTTATTCTGGTGTGAACATTGCGCTTTCATCACGTTAGCACCCTATGATTACAGCTCGTTATGTCTCGTCAAAATGATTACAGCTCGTTATGTCTCGTCAAAATTCATTGATGAAGGAAGGTTCGCTTTATCCCAGAGAACCATACTCGTTTCACTTTCAGAGAAGAACACAGAAGACTGTGGCACTGGCACTAACCATGTAGTTGCGTTTTCTATAGCATATTCGTTAACCTGTCGTTCTTTGAACTCTTTAAAAATGTTGGGATTTGTCTGCGAGGTGTTTAGCCAAGTTCCATGCATAGCATACTGCTTTTAAATGACTTTGAAACTTATTTTACAAACGGGCCTCTGTGTACCTGATGGCTTGCCTTCACTATTCGCGATGTATCCAAAATAGTTCCAGATTTCACATCACCTTTTGTTTTATCCACAAGGCCGAGGACTGTCGGCAAAGAACTATGTTGACGTTGCTGCGCACTCACTCACTCAGAGCTGCCTGCTTGACACGCCCAGTTGCCTAGATGCGTGCAAGGAGCAGTGAGAGCAGCAGTTCACACAGACACAGAATGTTATTATTTTAATAAAGTATCGATTCTAAAAACGTCGGAAATCGTATCGTTTTTTGTGTGAAGGCATCGTGATACCTTTTTAGTATCGATACACCGTGCAACACTAATAGACATGTTGCTGTGGTGGCCAGTGGGTCAGTTTAGTGTTTTAGCCTCAGCAGAGTTCTGAATACCATTTACGGTCTAATCCCCCTCTACTTTGATCGACATGAACGGTGACTGCTGCGCTACTCTCCCCAGTCCACACGTAAACAGGGCAGAAACCAGTGCAGCATCGAGTAAAGAAAATGTTAGATAAATAGAACGACGTCAAAAAAGTAAACAGCCGTGGCACCCTTGGGCCTTGGGGGGTAGTGGAGGAGTCGTGGCGCGGGGGGGGGGTGAAGGAGCTAACGACCCAAATGTTAGCCGGCGGTGGAAATGGGAACGAGTGTGAAGACTAATATCCGTCGGCTACCGTGATGGGGATGGGGGAATCGGTGCCAGCGAGCGAGCGGGCGAGCCTGACTATCCCATCATCGCATTAAGTGCCATCTCGTGTTATTCCCCCCGTCTGACTAATTTGCCTGTCGACTCCTGGAGAGAGGGAGGCTTTCATGTGCCCAGGCCCCCTTGTACTGATGGCTGGTTGTGTGTGTGTGTGTGTGTGTGTGCGTGTGTGCATGTATGCATGTGTGCGTGTGTGTGTGTGTGTGCATGTGTGTGTGTGTGTGTGCATGCGTATGTAAGCAGGGTGAATAATTAAGACTCTGTGCTAATGCCTTGTGCCCTCATAAAGGCGTACATGTTTATCAGGCTGATTAAATAAAGCACACTTACAAGGATTAGTGTGAGCAGAGGTACGGCTCAGCTAATGTGGCTGGGAGTACACAGGGAGATTGAGCCGCCCGCCGGCTAATGGCAGACATACGATATCTGATTCATGTGTGAATGTGTGTGTGTCTGTGTGTGTGTGTGTGTGTGTGTGTGTGTGTGTGTGTGTGTGTGTGTCTACGAATCTGTATTCATGTTCACGTCGCTGCATGCATCTGCATATGTGTGTGTGTCTGCGCATGTTTGTTTGTGTGTGTGTGTGTGTGTGTGTGTGTGTGTGTGTGTGTGTGTGTGTGTGTGTGTGTGTGTGTCCATGTATCCTCTTCAGATGTGTTTGCATATGTATTTCTGTGCATGTGTGTGTGCGTCTGAATGTGCGTCGGTGTGAACAAAGACAGGGTCAAACGTTGGAATCCCAGCCTTCCTCAGACATCAGCTCTGCTTCCCCATTGTGCTGTGACACCAAGTGACCACTGACCACTGAAGCACACCGCATCGCAATAAATGAAGGAGGAATGCCAGGCCTAGCACATGCTTATTCTTATTACCAAAACAGTATTCACCGGCGACTAACCTCTCTTCTAAGGAGCGATCAACCCGACACACAAGTGGGAGAGGAGGAGTGCTCTAGACCGTAGCCTTGCCAATCAACACAGTGTCCGTTACGTGACTTCCATATGACATTTCGGACAATTTGAAGCAGAGTGGGTAGTGTGTGTCCATGTGGATCATGTCACATGTTCATTATGTGCGGACATGTGGACAGCAGGGAGTGGAGAGAGGAGGACGCCATGCGCAGACGTAAACAGCAGTGACCCGGAGCAGTGACCTAGCAACTGAGCGAGACGGGATGGGGGGGGGGGGGGGTGGAGGGGGGATCGATGTCCCTTGACCCCGCCCTACCCTGTGCAAAGACCACACGCAAACCGACTGGATGCAGAGGCACGCACGCACACACGCACACAACACACACACACACGCACACACGCGCACACACATACACACGCACGCACGTCACGCTTTGCTTCCCACATGGACTACTGTGTCTCCCCAGTGATTTCACAGAGACCCTGAGAAAGGTTTGTTTTTATGTTGCTGCTGCTGCTGTGCCAATGACCCCGCAAATCAACTTTCAGAAAGTCAGAGACCTTTCAGTAGCAAAACATCCAGAAGTGCTGTTCTGACAAACCAGAGACCCAAAGGATGCAAACAGCAATCTCGAGCCTTGGGAACACTATTCAGCTTTATCTGCAGTGAGACTACATAAGAAATGAAGAATGCTACGATAAGTGCTTCTGTAAGTATTTGTTTTTGCAGGTTTGAACTCCAGATGTGGCCATAATCCCTAATTGAACTTGAATGCATTAAAATACAAAACCGTATTTATTAAATCATTCAAAAAATCAAGAATGATCATTCTCATTCTTTTTTACTCCAAACTCTTTAGTGAGCATGATCACAAGTAACACTAACACCGTGTGCGTTGCAAGCAAGCGTCAGCGTATCATATCCTGATGTGAGTGAAGCAGTGCTTTCAGTTTGAGCAGAACTTTTGGACCCCCTGTTTCTATCGTTTTGTCGCTCACGTTGTTCTGATATATTGAACGAGAAAAATGACCCAAGAGAACAATGCTCACATGCAGTTGGGACAAACTGTTACACTTACATTTGATATCATTATGTAATGTTTTAAATGACATGCATGCAACTTCTATTTTCACATTGTATAATTGTAAATGACTCATTCCTCTGTAAACAAACATCCTTAAGTGCTCCGCTCTAAAATCTTTGCTGTGCAATGTGTGTGACTACATGTAAATCGGAGAAATAACTTGATTCAGAAAGTATCCCACCAAAAGAGTGCTATAATACACAGCTGAGGACCTACTGTAACTGAGTATCTACTGCATGAGTGTGTGAGGTCTGAGATTGCTTAATGCGATACAGTCTAGTAGGTACTTCTCATTGTTCTCAAGGCCACTGCGTGTGTTACTATCAATGTAAGCCTTACCGTAAGCACAGAGAGGAATACTCGCATCACAGTGAAGTATGAACACGGAAGTGGCATAAATAATGAACTCTCTCGACTACTGGTATTGTCCTCATAAAAATTCATGAGCGGAGATGTAGCCTGCGATAATCTGATTTGATCCTCCAAAGGTCGTGTGATCAAGATAGAGGTCACGAGACAGAGATGATGAGAGGATGCCATCAAAGAAGGTTGAGAGGTTCAGCATGGCTTTTTCTTTCACTCACTCCCACACACACACCAAACACACACCACACACACACCACACACACACACACACACACACACACACACACACACACACATACACGCATCCCCTGTCTTTCACCCATACTGTTGTCTTCCACTCTGTACCAACCAAACCATTGGTCCACTGTGTAAAAAGTCTATCAGCAGGAAAGAGGAGACCGCCATCAAGCTGAATGGACACACAGATCCTGCTATGATAGGAGAGCTCGGATATCTGCCTGGATACTTGCTTCTCTGTGCTGCTCTGTAATAACGCTTCGCCCAGTGATGACATTAAGCCAATTCAATCAATACACTTGTGATGGTGCTAAGAAGTGGAAGAGACTAGAGAGATGTGTGTGGGGGGGGGGGGGGGCATATCAGATGACCCACATTCAAAGCTCTGCATGAACCGTCTTATCTGCGGGAGTTTATGGGGATGGTTCTGTGCCAGCATCCACCCAAACTGACGCCCCCCCCCCCCCCCCCCCCCCCCCCCCCCCCCCCCCCCCCCCCCCCCCCCCCCCCCCCCCCCCCCCCCCCCCCCCCCCCTCCAGCCCCCCCCCCCCCTCCCCTCAAGAACACAATGGCAAATAAAAGGAAGGACATCAGCAGGATGATCTGACATTTACACCCCCAAACCCACCCCCCACCCAACACAGCCAAAACTCCTTCCATGGAGACTTTTATCAAAATGCTGCAGCAGAGATCACACTATGCACTGTCTGACACACACGCACACAATGAGAGAGAGGGAGGGGGGGGCATGATTCAGAATCAGAATCCGCTCACTTGCTTGCTTGCTCGTTTGCTCTGAGCCGG
Organism: Alosa sapidissima; assembly: GCF_018492685.1. Lineage (NCBI taxonomy): Eukaryota > Metazoa > Chordata > Actinopteri > Clupeiformes > Clupeidae > Alosa > Alosa sapidissima. The sequence continues at coordinate 19,319,682 of NC_055979.1, read as the reverse complement.
CAGAGACGCTCTCCAACAACCTCGGCGAATAATCTCTCAACAAAAGCGCGACCCAAACAAACCCCAGTAGCACCACCATTCCACGGCAACAAAAGCGGGTGCACAAGGGGGGTGGGGGGGGATAAAAATGGGGCAAGATGAAAATATTTTTCCCAAAAACTATTTCACTGAATTTCTGGTGTGTGTGTGTGTGTGTGGGGGGGGGGGGGGGGGGGGGGGGCAGTGTGGGTGAGAATTGCTTTTCAACGTTCCCAAAAATACGGAGCTGCACCGCTCCCCTTGTGATGGCCTTCACTGGATGTGTTTGATCTTCCCCTAATAAACTGCAATGATGCCGGGACTAAAAGTAGGTTACAGAACAGCAGCAGGATGATACAAGCTTGGGAGCTTGTCTGGCATGTGTGTGTGTGTGTGTGTGTGTGTGTGTGTGTGTGTGTGTGTGTGTGAGAGAGAGAGAGAGAGAAAGAGAGAGAGAGAGATGGAAATATGGAGAGAGAGCTGAAAGACTTGAATACAAAAATAACAAGCTAAAGACGAGCCAAAGAACGACAGAACGCAAGAGCACAAAAGAAGTGGAGGAAGTAGAGAGAAAAACAAACAACATCCATAGAGGATGTGCAGGAGAAGGCCATGAGAAGGCTGTGGTGCAGACACAGTGCAGCAACGTTATTCCGACCCAAACCCTCCAACCTGTCCGGCCCGTATGGACCCTCCTCACACGCTGCTTTTGGCCCCTTCCACACACCCAATTACTCCAGCAGAGGCACAGTGTTCTCTTCCCCCAGCCCCGGTCTCGTCTGAAACGAGGAGATAAACCTTCCGATCAGATGAGCACAGACGACCGTGAATACAATTCGCGGCTGTAAATCTGTCGACTTAAATCTTTAATGGTGCATGTTTTATAGCGCATCAAAAAAACAAAAAAAAGATGGCAGCTTCAACGGCTGCAGATGTCTTCCTTTCACTTTTCTGCACTAGGCCTGTAAACAGCTTCGGAAAAATGCTGTGTGGAAGAACGGAGTCTTTAGAGTTTGTGACATAAAATGGGGGGTGGGAGGGGGTCGATTGAAACTGTAATGGAAGGTACCAGGTTTTAAAGAGGGGAGATAATCTGATGTTCTCTTCCCATGGTCATCAATCATGGCGCAAGGTCAAGCAGTGAGATTTCCACAGAGGACTTAATACAGCACTTGCAGTAAGTTTTGTAAAAGCTGATATGGATTACAACTTTGAAAAGTTTGCTGCACCAAAAAAAAAAAAACTTTTCTAGTTGACTTTGAAGTATCTTTAGCAAAACACTACCATTACTCCACACTTTTGAAGGATGTAAAATATTTAACGTACAGCTTCCAATGGCTGATGTGGAAATAGGCCATTTCCAAAAGCATGAATAGGAAAAAAGAACCCCAAAACACAAAATGAGCTTCACAAACAATACTTTAAATGAGTAAACTCCTGGGCTCTAGACACTGTTTGTCTCAGAACCGCTCATTGTTGCAGTAGCACAAACTAGATCAGTGTGTTACAGTTTTCTGACTAAACGTACATGACCTGCTTTCGGAGAACGTCTTATCTTATAGCGCACTGCAGATCAGCGTGTGCTTAGCCGAGCTGGCCAGATCAAAGGGCTCTCAGAGTGCTTCCAGCTTCGGTAGCTCTTTTAGCCCAGGCTAATGCACCTTCATTAGGAGCTCTAGTGCAAGCCACAGCTGATTCCTACATCAAATGGATTGGCTGATAGCAGCATTAGAGTGCAGCACTGAGAAGATAGTGAAGGATACTGGCAACAGCCGTGTGATCTTCTAGGCATCGGTTTCATCCTACATAACAGATCATCAAATCTCTCTCTCCTTCAGTTTCTTTGTCTCTCTGTCTCTACAAGATGAATGTACAGGGAAGGACAAGCCATACTGTACAAATGAAAGGCCCCTTAATAAGACAATTCCAATTTTCAATTGTCTTGAAGAGTTGGCAATGTGCTTGTTTTACCAGTGGATCACTGGTTTAAATTTGTGTGTGAGTGTGTGTGTGTGTGTGTGTGTGTGTGTGTGTGTGTGTGCGTATGTGTATAGGCTGCCTACCTGGTGGCAGATCTCGTGCACGACCACCATGGTCAGCTCCATCTGGTAGGAGAAGGACGATATCTCAGGGTCCAGCAGGATCTTCTGTTCCACAAACACACTAAGCCCCCAGTTCTCCATGGCTGCATACGGGTGCTTAGGGACCGCCAGCAGATCTGCACACAGAACATGAAAACGCTTAGGAACCGCCAGCAGATCTGCACAACACAACACATGAACATGCTTAGGAACTGCCAGCAGATCTGCACAATACAACACATGAACACGCTTAGGAACCGCCAGCAGATCTGCACACAGAACATGAAAACGCTTAGGAACCGCCAGCAGATCTGCACAACACAACACATGAACATGCTTAGGAACTGCCAGCAGATCTGCACAACACAACACATGAACACGCTTAGGAACCGCCAGCAGATCTGCACAACACAACACATGAACGCGCTTAGGAACCGCCAGCAGATCTGCACAACACAACACATGAACACGCTTAGGAACTGCCAGCAGATCTGCACAACACAACACATGAACACGCTTAGAAACTACCAGCAGATCTGCACAACACAACACATGAACACGTCTCAATGAACAGACGTACAACCAAGAAACAACCGAGTGAAGAACTTCATTAACCCCTCAAAAAAGAAAGGGTTGTTCCACACTTGTAATTGTACATGTATTCCAGAACAGACAGTTTCATTCAAAGCAACTTCTAATACAGTTAAACAGACATCATCATCATCATCATCATGAACATACTGTTTATGCTGGCAGCCAATCACACCCATGCTTACAGTGCTGTTAGTGTCTTGCTGCCAATCATGCTTACAGTGCTGTTAGTGTCTTGCAGCCAATCATGCTTACAGTGCTGTTAGTGTCTTGCAGCCAATCATGCTTACAGTGCTGTTAGTGTCTTGCAGCCAATCACACCCATGCTTACAGTCCTGTTAGTGTCTTGCTGTTCACGTGCAGCTCTAGGAACATTTTGTATGGGAGGCCACTGTCTATCCTCTGCTATTTAAAATATTGAGGCTCTTTTACTATTTTATACCTTTTAAAGAGGGCAATTAGGATGGACATTTTCAATCTGAGCTCAGAGAAGCAAGAAGCCTTTTGACAGCTGCTAAGTCACCTATAGAGGACAGCCCTCCGAAGACAGGAATGGTGAGAACCTACATTATTTATGAAATTCAAATGAAAAGGGAATTTCAATTGTCTCGACAGCCACAGGGAAAGAAGCCCATGACTTAAAGAGCAGAGTACTGGCACTCCACACACACACACACACACACACACACACACACACACACAGACACACACACACACACACACACACACACACACACAGACACACACACACACACACACACACACACACACACACAGACACACACACACACACACACACACACAGACACACACACACACACACACACACACAGACACACACACACACACACACACACACAGACACACACACACACACACACACACACACACACACACACACACACAGACACACACAGACACACACACACACACAGACACACACACACACACACACACACAGACACAGACACACACACACAGACACACACACACACACACACACACACACACACACAGACACACACACACACACAGACACACACACACACACACACACACACACACACACAGACACACACAGACACACACACACACACACACACACACAGACACACACAGACACACACAGACACACACACACACACACAGACACACACACACACAGGTGTCAGGTTGATTGGCACGGCTATCTCGCTGAAACGCTCCGGCTCTTCTGTCAAGGTTACGGCCAGATGAGAGACCTGATCTATCAAGCCTGGCAAAGACTTTTCTTCTCCTTCTTTTCTTAACCACACAAAAAACTGAAAATATGAGGTGAAAGTCCAAACGAAATAAGAAGAAGACTAACCCTGAGTCTCAAGGCATTAAACTCTCACATGCAGATGGCTGACAGACCTGTGTACTGTATGTCTCTGTGTCTGTCAACGACACGGGTAAAGACAGGCACCCTCTGCCATGCAGACTGCTTCCGTGCTGCAGCTGTGTGTTAAGGGGCTAACAGTAGGCTTCTGTAGGATTCAAGCTGTCTTCAATTCACCATTACATTCACAACGGCACTCTGCCATTAACTTGCTTTGTATTTAATACCACCTCACACAAGGTACAAAGTGGCATTACAAGAGGGATGGCCCAGAACTGGCTGGTTTGCATGCTAATTTCAGTGGATATCGGGGCAACACAGAACATAGACATTTTTGACATTTGCCATCAACATATCTATTATCTATGTATCATCTATTTACTACCTATCTATCTATTTACTATGGCTGTCTATATGGCGCTCAATCTGTAGTACTTGAAAAGGTTAAAATGTACTATCTATCCATCAACTGTTATCTATTTATCAGCCATCTGTTTGTACTTGCTACAGCACATAATACTTATCATTCTATTACAAACTATTTATATATCCTGTAAATACTGTCTCGACAGCATTTTATCTGCTATTTGCACTAAGTTAGATAGTGCATTTCATTGTAGTGAATTTTACTTGTGCAAAGACAATACAGTCATTTAATCTAATCTAATCTAAAATAGTTGTTTCTTCACGTAAAGTTGCGGTTTCTCGGTCATGTTGAACGGTTTCAAGTAAAAAGAGCGGCTTTAAAACCAGTCCTTTGACAGTAAAGCCCCATATCATCAACGGAGGCTGCCGGAACTTGATCACGCATTTCTAAACAAGAGGCAAGTCAGAGATAAGGCCACTGCAGTCAAACGAGAATCCCAGAGCGTTTCATCCCCTCGGCAAACACAAACACGGAACATGCCGCGTCGGCGTCGGCAGCGTCTGAGCCAAGCCTTATCAGCTGAGCAGGTGACTCACAGTGGCAACATGACGGCGTAATGCACCTACTGATCGCAAATCCATGACTTAACCGTGAAATACACACCACATCATTTCACATCTCCCTCTGGTAAACAATTGCCACTTTGCATGGAAACTTGGAAAGGCTTCGATATCTCAACAAGCCTGATGTTTATTTAATTGCCTGGTTGTTTATGTCAGCAGAAAACATGTCTTTCAGCACGTACTGTAGCAGCAGAGGAAATTGCAGCTCTTGACTGGAGACGCTAGATAGGAAGACTTATGGTGTTAATATGTTCCGACATCTCACTTGCAGAACCGCCAACCACCTTGCTGTGAGAGACAGTGTTGCAGATCTGTGTGAGAGGCATGCAGGAACGCAGTGTGACAGTGCAGGATGATTCTCTCTGTGAGCCAATGAAGGAAACGCAGGGAGAGATTGTTTTGTGTTTGGAGTACATAGAATGTGCCTCATCAGTCAGCCATAGGATGCTATGGCAAGGGAACATGTGGGTTCAAAATAACAAACAAAGGCAAAATGGTCATGAAACAGTTGTTTTGTTTGATTTGAGACCACTGAGACCACACACACGCACACACACACACACACACACAGAAGTGTTCTGAAGTAGTTCTCTGTCACAATACATGAACTTTAGGACAGTCTTGAACAAAGATGAATGCATGCACAATCTAGAATGTCCAAACACAATTATCAAAATGAAAAAGTTAATTTGCCTCTTGCCCCTTTGCTTGTCCAATTTGAACCCACCACAGGCAAAGCATATCAGCACATGCTGCAGTCCAGCAGAACTGGTATAGCCTTGTGTCTGTGTTCAGTCCTTCATGACTGGTATAGCCTTGTGTCTGTGTTCAGTCCAGCAGAACTGGTCTGTGTTCAGTCCATCATGACTGGTATAGCCTTGTGTCTGTGTTCAGTCCATCATGACTGGTATAGCCTTGTGTCTTTGTTCAGTCCAGCAGAACTGGTCTGTGTTCAGTCCATCATGACTGGTATAGCCTTGTGTCTGTGTTCAGTCCAGCAGAACTGGTCTGTGTTCAGTCCATCATGACTGATATAGCCTTGTGTCTGTGTTCAGGCCAGCAGAACTGGTCTGCGTTCAGTCCAGCATGACTGGTATAGCCTTGTGTCTGTGTTCAGTCCAGCATGACTGGTATAGCCTTGTGTCTGTGTTCAGTCCAGCATGACTGGTATAGCCTTGTGTCTGTGTTCAGTCCAGCATGACTGGTATAGCCTTGTGTCTGTGTTCAGTCCAGCATGACTGGTATAGCCTTGTGTCTGTGTTCAGTCCAGCATGACTGGTATAGCCTTGTGTCTGTGTTCAGTCCAGCATGACTGGTATAACCTTGTGTCTGTGTTCAGTCCAGCAGAACTGGTATAGCCTTGTGTCTGTGTTCAGTCCAGCATGACTAGTATAGCCTTGTGTCTGTGTTCAGTCCAGCATGACTAGTATAGCCTTGTGTCTGTGTTCAGTCCAGCATGACTGGTATAGCCTTGTGTCTGTGTTTTTGTTTTCTCATTTGTTTTCGTTCTCATTCTTCAGGGGGAACGTCTGCGTTCAGAGCAGGCAGTACGTCTGTCTCAGTACAACCAACCGTCCTAATAAGACATCACCCTGACGCTGAGCTTTCCAAACAGCCTTGTCTCTTTCCATCCAACGTTTTCTCCTACCCTTCCTTTCTCCCGTCAACACGCCCACGCTCCTCAACCATCCTGGAGGAAAGGAGGAGAAAGGGGAGGAGAGGGAGGAGGCGGGATGGTGAGCAGATGGAGATGTAAACTGTGGCGTCTGGTGGGTGGAGAAGATGGAGATGGAGGAGCCCAGAAAGGTGGAGGATGGCAAACATGGGGAAGAGAGAAGGAAGCAGCCTGGAGAAAGCGTCGGCCTCAGAGGAGAAGATCAAAACATCGGCAAAGAGTGTGTGCTTTCAAAGGCACACGCCTCTGTCATTGCAACACACTGCAATTACTGAACATGCACACAAACACAGACACACACACAAACACACATACACACACACACAAATTCACTCACATACAATCTCACACACACAGACACACACACACACACACACACACACACACACACACACACACACAGGGTAAGGGGGAGTCCACTGTCTATTTCTGTCCAAGCAGTGGGCAGCACCAGCCCCACATTAATTTCCTTTATTTCCTTTATCCAGCTGAGCATTTTCTTTAGCCGATACACTGCTGGAGGAAGTGGGGCAAAGATGGGAGGAGAGAAGAAGAGAGAGGAAGAGAGAGGAGGAGAGAGGAGGAGAGAAGAGGAGAGAGGAGGAGAGAGGAGGAGAGAGGAAGAGAGAGGATGAGAGAGGAGGAGAGAAGAAGAGAGAAGAAGAGAGAAGAGAGAGGAGGAGAGGAAGAGAAAAGAAGAGATGAAGAGAAAAGAAGAGAGAGGAGGAGAGAAGAAGAGAGAAGAAGAGAGAAGAAGAGAGAGGAGGAGAGAAGAAGAGAGAGGAAGAGAGAGGAGGAGAGGAGAAGAGAGAGGAGGAGAGAAGAAGAGAGAGGAAGAGAGGAAGAGAGAAGAAGAGAGGAAGAGAAAAGAAGAGAGAGGAGGAGAGAAGAAGAGAGGAGGAGAGAAGAAGAGAGAGGAAGAGAGAAGAAGAGAGAGGAGGAGAGAAGAAGAGAGAGGAGGAGAGAAGAAGAGAGAGGAGGAGAGAAGAAGAGAGGAAGAGAAAAGAAGAGAGAGGAGGAGAGAAGAAGAGAGAG
>NC_055979.1:19301932-19304432 GCF_018492685.1 Alosa sapidissima | reverse complement strand
TGCTAGCCTCCCCTCTAGTCTCCATGTTCCTTTATGTTCTCACTGAGCTAGCCTCCCCTCTAGTCTCCATGTTCCTTTATGTTCTCACTGAGCTAGCCTCCCCTCTAGTCTCCATGTTCCTTTATGTTCTCACTGTGCTAGCCTCCCCTCTTGTCTCCATGTTCCTTTATGTTCTCACTGTGCTAGCCCCCTCTCTTGTCTCCATGTTGAATGGGTTCCTATGAATGCCATCCAGATGATATTACTCAATGGCTCATACAGCGTGTCTTTGTGGCGTGGTTCGATACAGCTCATACAGCGTGTCTTTGTGGCGTGGTTCGATACAGCTCATACAGCGTGTCTTTGTGGCGTGGTTCGATACAGCTCATACAGCGTGTCTTTGTGGCGTGGTTCGATACGGAGCCTCCATTACTGCACGCGACGGGAGACGGGAAGCGACGCTGTCCGTGTCAGCCCAGCGGTGGCATGCGAGGCGCCAGTGTGAACACATTCAAGCTCTCCACGTGGGTACAACCTCAACCCTCACCTCCTCCCTCTGCCACAACCCTCCCACCCCACACCAACCTCCACCCCATCCCAAACCAACCTCCACCTGACCCCACACCAATCTCCCACCCACCCCACACCAACCTCCACCCCACCCCACACCAACCTCCACCCCACCCCACCCCACACCAACCTCCACCCCACTCCAAACCAACCCCCACCCCTTCCATCTCCCCATGCCAATTCTTCAAAACACAAACGCCTGCTCCATTTCCTTACTGTCAACTCAATCAATGGCAATTTTTCCCCGCAGTGCTTCCAATCTGGCTACATTAAGGCAGCTCTGCCCAAACCGGGCAGGGGAAGGTGGTGTGAGCTTTACCCAGCCCCAGGCAAAACCACTCCTGTGTCGCCTTCACTTGTGCAGCCATTGGTGTTGGGGAGGGAGAAATAGGGAGGTGGGGGGTGGGGGGGGGGGTGGTATGATATCCCCTCTGGGGCCACCCTTCTCCAGCCAGCCAGACAGCCAAGACACCCAGCCAGCGAGGTTCCACTTCATTTGGGCTGTCCACAAATCACCAGCGCCCCAGTCGGCCGGCCGGCAGTCTCGGCTGCCGCCACCGCTGCAGGTGTAAATGAAGAGACTGGGGACCTTTAGTGAGGGTCTTTAGCGAGCACCGCAATAAAACTGAGAAGTGGTCAAGCGCCGCCCGCCGTCACAAATCACCTCGGGATGGAGCCGTAATGGACGAGAGTTGCCAAGCCGCTGTTTTTCTCCCTCTCCCTCTCTTTCTCTCTATCTCTCTCTTTTTTCTTCACTTCTAGCTTTTCTTCTTTCTTTGCAATGTGTGGGATTGATGGAGCGTGACACACGAGGGAGATTACTACAGAGCTGATCAGCTGGCTGCGCATATCACCATGGAACATTCTAGAACACTTATCATCTCTCACTGTCCCCTTTTTTTTCTCTACCACACACCAGAAACTGAATAGGGTGAAAAATGGCTTTTCATGAAAAAACAAGATTATTAGCCTATTGTGAATGGGACATGAATATGTACATGTAGTGTGGAAAAAAGGCTTTGAATGATGTAAAGATGACGAAAGAATGACGAAAAGCTTTGTTACATCTTGTGATTGAAGAGTGCAATAACAGGCAATGGTTTGAATTGCAGGTTATCTTTTTTCTAAACCTATATCACATATCTACCACTACAAGAAATATCTCCAACAATCAAAGAGGGCCTCTCCAATATGATGATAGAGATCAGTGAAAAACACTACATATTGTCTCAAATGTGTACGTTTCCGATAACTGTGACTGTATCTTGCTGTGAATCAAATTCTCCTTCTCAGAAAGGTTAAAAAAATATATGGTCGCTGGAGACAACACAACTAGCACACTGGCACACTGCATATTTCAGTGCCTGTTTCCCTACAGTTCTCTGCCATCACCATCTGTAGCACTGATGAGGTATCTTGGCGGCTTAGAAAGATGTACTTTACAAATATCATTTTTTATTTATGTGACCTACCTTCCATTCTCTTTTTCTCATAGCCACCCCCTCTCTTTCTTTCTTAACACTCATCTTTACACCCATCTCTTTTCTCTCTCTCTCTCTCAAACATCAGAGAGTGTGAAAGCCCATATTTCAGGATCCTGTCTGAGGAGATGGAGAGATTCATTAAGCATTCATTCATTCAGCTCTCTCTCAGTCTGTCCACCGAAGGGGAGGCCCACTGCCACGTCGGCTGCCTTCGCCATGCTAGTGGACAGATATGAGTTTAACGTTTTGCCACAGCCAGGGGGAATGAAACAGAGGACATACGGTTCCCCCTGATGACACAGATTATAGGCCCCGCGACCTCTCTCTGTCTCTCTCTGTCTCTCTGTCTCTCTCGCTCTCCCTCTCTCCTGAATCCTGTCTTCTGTCACCTCTCAGCATGCTACAGAGAAGCTTGCTAAGTTCTTAAGTCTTTTAGCCCACTAGTGTGCTAATGCGCTTGTCTGCTA
>NC_055979.1:19224432-19299432 GCF_018492685.1 Alosa sapidissima | reverse complement strand
CAACTCTTGACAGGATTTTTAATATTCACAGGTGGGGTTAAGTACAGAGAGATGGGGCTTTGGCAAGTGAGGCGAGAAGTATTAATCAGGTGCTCGCTATTTACAGGAGTTCTTACTGTACAGACAGGTAAGGCAGAGTTGAAGTGGAGCTGCTCAATCACATGCAGAGCTTATAGCCTTGCAGTTCGTCTTCCAATCAAGGGAGAAGACAGAAGGTAAACAAACCTAAAGTGAGAGTTATCGATGTCTCTCTCTCTCTCTCTCTCTCTCTCTCTCTGCTTTTGATAGCTTACTATTTTTTCTTCCCCCTGCAGTTTTATGTCTCTCGTCGCCCCGTTCAGCTCCGGTCAATAAAGCAATCTTGCTTTTGTTTTGAGTGTTCCTGTGGCTGATGCCTCTCTGAATCAATGGCATTGACCAGCTTCTCTAATATGTTCTTAAAGGATCAGTATGACCCTTCTAGGAGATGAATAGAAAATGCAGCGCTGTCTTGTGTGCTCTCTCTCTCTATCTCTGTCTCTCTTTCTCGCTATGTCTCTCTTTCTTTCTCTCTTTCTCTGTTGACTCATGCTGTGTCATGTACTTCTGCCTACTCTAGTACATACACACAACAAATTCCACCACACTTCTATACATGTATGTGTGAAGGATGATAGCGTGGTGCTAACAAATTATGATAAAGAATAATCTTTATGGGTTATTTTTTCTCCCACACTCTCAAAAAGAATGTGTTGAAAATACCACAACTTGTGTTGTTCTTAACACATCTCTATGTCCATATATAGCCTAGGGACAACACATTTGTTTTGAGAGTGCAACATCAGATTGTCATTCACTCTACTCCCCTCTGCTTCACACACATGCTGGGTGAGGGTATTTTGGAGGGAAGTTGAGTTCTTCTAAGTGTTTGTTGGCATTTGTTGATGCAGTGTGAATTGGTTTGACAGAAACTCCACCTTCATCTGACCAGCACTTCTGAGAACAAAAAAAACATGAATAAATGGAGCTATGCACGGTGCAGTGCTTTCTCACCAGGCATTCTATCCTCTAGTCTAGACAGACCAGCCAGGTGTTGGATAGAATGCTTTGTGTAGCCATTCGGTGCCATTTCTTTGGGGTCAGTGTTGTAAATAGTCTAGTCAAATCAAATCAAATCAAATCAAATACATTTTATCACAAATAAAATTATACAAAGTACAATATGCAGTGAAATGCTTAGTCTTCTTTGTGACTTTGCATTAATAAAAAAAAACATAAAACTCAAAATCATACAAGATAAACATAGCGGTGTCATATTTACATACTGTAGTGAGAATAACTGTCCTTATCTGACCAGTCCCTTTGATTACACCAATCATACGAGTAATGCGACCAGTGAGCGGTAAGGTGCTTCTAGCACTGGGCATCTGGTCCTCCAGACAGGCCTGAGGGGGAGCTGCTGCCTGCGAGCGGCCATTTCTGGGGCCTCAGCAATGGTTATGGTATTTAGTGCAAGTGACTAGTATAACAAACAATAACAGTGAATATTACAATTATTTGTATAATTATTTTAACATACCAGTGATGATACTAATAATGATGATATTATTATTATTATTATTATTATTATTATTATTATTATTATTATTATTATGTTCATCAAGCATTGAGATTGTGTGGATTGAAACCTGTTACAGCTAATCATCTAATGATGTTGAATGGACTTCAGTCTGATGGCTCATTCCCATCTACTCAACCTACTTCTGCCTGTTCCCCATTCAGGACAGTGGAGAGGCTGTGTGTGTGCCCCCATCCTCTGTGGACAGTGGAGAGAGAGGCTGTGTGTGCGCCCCCATCCTCTGTGGACAGTGGAGAGAGAGGCTGTGTGTGCGCTCCCATCCTCTGTGGACAGTGGAGAGAGAGGCTGTGTGTGCGCCCCCATCCTCTGAGGACAGGGGAGAGAGAGGCTGTGTGTGCGCTCCCATCCTCTGAGGACAGTGGAGAGAGAGGCTGTGTGTGCGCCCCCATCCTCTGAGGACAGGGGAGAGAGAGGCTGTGTGTGCGCCCCCATCCTCTGAGGACAGTGGAGAGAGAGGCTGTGTGTGCGCCCCCATCCTCTGAGGACAGGGGAGAGAGAGGCTGTGTGTGCGCCCCCATCCTCTGTGGACAGTGGAGAGAGAGGCTGTGTGTGCGCCCCCATCCTCTGAGGACAGTGGAGAGAGAGGCTGTGTGTGCGCACCCATCCTCTGTGGACAGTGGAGAGAGAGGCTGTGTGTGCGCTCCCATCCTCTGAGGACAGTGGAGAGAGAGGCTGTGTGTGCGCCCCCATCCTCTGGTCTCCGAGGGAGAAAATGAATGGTGACTAGCGTGTGAGTGTGAAAACCAGTGCAGTGTGTGGTGTATGAATCAGGCCTCCATAATCGTAACGGGCGTCTGCAGTGAGCGCCCAGTGTGTGTGTGTGTGTGTGTGTGTGTGTGTGTGTGTGTGTGTGTGTGTGTGTGCATGCGTGCGTGTGTCTGTGACTGTGCTTTGCTCAAGCAATGTGAACAACTCTGCTCACTCGTGATCAGAGAACCTTCCTCTGCTCTGCGCCCCCAACCCCCACCCCCACCACACACGCACACACACACACACACACACACACACACACACACACACACACACACACACACACACACACACACGCACACACACACACACACACACACACACCCTTTCCCCCTGCTCAGCTTAACATCACATTTGAATGCAGACACTGCCGTGGCTTCCTCTGCAGAACTCTGAATACATTTATTTCACTCGTTCTCTCTCTCTCTGTGTCTCTCTTTCTCTCTCTCTCTTTCTCTCTGTCTTGCTCTCTCTCATTCTCTCTATATCCATTTTTAAACCCTGGCTTTGGCCTATCACGACTCCTTCTACCGGGGAGCAATGTGATGGGTGTGTGTGTGTGTGTGTGTTGGGGGGTTTGTGGATGGGAGCAGGAAATGCTGGCTGGTGTTTGCCTGTGTCGACTCGCCCTCATCAGGAACAAAGCCTTATTTCTGGGGGATTTTGCGGAACAATGTGAGTCGAAGAAAACTATTGTTGTGTCTAGAAGAAATCCGATTGAATGAACAGTGCTCACAAAGCTGTGATGACATTGTGTTTCTCTAAGGGAAGCAAATATTGAGGTGAAAACTTTTCACGGCTGGCGTGGGTGGATGTGATAGAGGCACCATGGTCACCATTCCCCAGTCCCATTCCCCATCTATGGAGGTTCTCTTGGGCTCGAGGTATTTCCATCAACAATTTTAGTAACTGATCCCAGAACAGCACTTTCGAGGCAGTCTAAGACAAAGCCACAGGATTACTGTGCCAGAGGACTGTAGCTGCTACTGACTCAATTATGCATGTGCATAGAATAATATCAGTCACAGGGATTTATACTGAGGCTACAAGGTGATTAAGTGTATCTCTCTCTCTCTCTCTCTCTCTCTCTCTCTCTCTCTCATCCTCCTCACCTACTTCATTCCCCCCCCCCCGCCTCCACCTCCACCTGACGTTCCACTGTGGCAGGACTTTGATGTGACTTTGATCAGGGCGAGCCGTGTTAATTGAGTGAGACACTCTCTGCGGGCGGCGGTTACCTGCGCACTCTCTCCCGTCGGACACACTTTGGATTCAGTGGCACTGTTAGTCCTGGCAGAGCACACCAGAGCGCTCCAGAGACAGGCAGGTAAGGGAGAAAACACACAACGCGACAGGGAGGGAGAGAAAGAAAGAAAGAAAGAAAGAGAGGGGGGAGAACAGTACAGGGACACATTCAAGCAGGCAGGTGAGAGAGAGAGAGAGAAAGAAAGAAAGAAAGAAAGAAAGAAAGAAAGAAAGAAAGAAAAAAAGAAAGAAAGAGAGGGGGGAGAACAGTACAGGGACACATTCAAGCAGGCAAGTGAGAGAGAGAGAGAGAGAGAGAGAAAGAAAGAGAGAAAGAAAGAAAGAGAGGGGGGAGAACAGTACAGGGACACATTCAAGCAGGCAGGAGAGAGAGAGAGAGAGAGAGAAAGAAAGAGAGTAAAAGTGCAAGAAACTGTGCAGCAGAGCTGAACAGCAGGAATGCCTAGAGTCTCCAGCTAACTCTGCCATTAAAGGATTACAGGTAGTGATGGGCAAATGAAGCTTTGGTGAACCACTAAACCACAGCAGTGTGAAGCTAGCAACACTAATGAAAAAATCCAATATGGCTTCCACATGTAGATTTTTCAACATAAAAGTCCTTACCCAAACCAGTATATGTACCAAAAATATTGGTTTGCTAAGGACTTTTATGTTGAAAAATGTATGTGTGGCGGCCATCTTTTTGCTTTTCAGCTAGTGTCGCTAGGTTCACACTGCTGTGGTTCAGTGGTTCACCAAAGCTTCATTTGCCCATCACTAATTACAGGCAAGTTAGACCTCCTCTAGGCTGTAGCTGTATGCTGTAGCTGCAGCACCAATTAGATATAATTTAAAGTTAGCTTTTTCCAGGGAAACACATCAAATGCCCCTTGGCATATTAGGGTGACCAAACATGGCCTTCATTAGGCCGGAGACACTGGGGGTGAAACTGGGCAATTCTGCGCAAAACTGTCACATCCATAACGCCGTTATGTCACATCAGTCCCTCCAGGATTTCGCGAGGATTTTTTGTGATTGTTACGATCTAAAATGCATGATTTCGTGACAACTTTTCTAAAAAATTTCGATGGAAGTTGCTGTGTTTTTAGCTGTTTGTTGCGAAGAAATTGCGAGAGGTAGTGAAAATTGCAAATATAGTTGCGATTTTTTTTAAATTATTTTTTAATTGAGGGTAATTAAGGTTAGTAAGACCAAAATTACACTGATCATCTTGATGCTTATTAAAAAGGATAAGTAAAGGTAAATAGTAAGGGTTACAGAAAATCAAAGTAGGTCTACTTTATTTGTGTAAAAATTTTGACTGGGGTAATTCACAAAGCAGTATAACCTTTCGTAGAACTGTCCAGAAAAGACAGCCCCTTAAAGAGATGGCATCATGTCATATGTTTCAATACATTATGTTGTAATTCATATTAAGTTCATATATTTTTAATAATTCATATTCTGTGACTTGCATAATTACTAACAGCCAACTAGTATCTAGTAATTTCATATTGATTTAAACTATTAAACTACACTTTTCTTTAATGTTATTACATTGGTGGTGTGTAAGCCTAATTGACTGCCTGCCACTTTAAGGACGTGAGAGTAGCGTAATAACATTTTTAAGTGGATTGGAACGCTTGCATCTCACTGTGTTCGGCTACGACTGGAAATAACTTTTTCCTTAATGCATTACAATATGTGGATGGAATTCGGGATGTTTTCTATGTCATTAGTTAAAATAAATGTTAAAAAATAAATCGTATGAAATCATTCTTGGATCATAGAAAAGGTAAATTTCTTACAATGTTATTAATTTCTATGATTATGGTAGCACTACACAAACTGAGCCCACAAGCTAGCAAACATGACTTGAGATAAAAGGACATCTCCAGGTGTAAACGTTTGCCAATGGGTTGCATATTGTAGCTACTCAAATGTCAGTAAACCAAGTAGGCCTTAATTAACTTACTTTCATAGCCTAGGCAGGTTAGCAACACCAGGTTGAGAGATGCAAGTAAAGCAGATCATTAACGTTAGCCTTCCACAGCCATTGCGAGGTCGCCCAGAATTCACGAGGATTTGCTGAATTTGCGTTAATTGTTGCGATCGCAACATCGCAAATTCCTGGAGGGACTGATTAGTATTTAGTTGGTGTTATGGACGTGACAGTTTTGCGTGGAATTGCCCTCAGACAGGTCACCTACACATTGCAACCTACAAGAACATGGGGCTTGCAGCATATGAGGACAAATGAATACATCTCAACATACAGACCAAAACGCATACATTACAGTGTCTTTATACATATGGGGACCTACAGGGTGACTGAACAGACCATAAAGCTAATTGTCTTCGGTCAACTATACACAAACTAGGAAATGTAATTCCGAGGAATTACCACTGCATGAAAATGCAAAAAAAAACTATTTTAAAACAGTTGGGGGCAGAGGAAACAGTTGGCGGGAGTCATAGTTGATGACAACTGACAGATGGAATGGCTGACCAAGTTAAACAGTTGGATAGTTTCAATTGTTAAACTATTTAATAGGGAATTATTGTAGTGAGGACTTTTATTTTGAAACAGTTTTAGGCACAAAAAAAAAAACAGATGGCGGGAGTCATAGTTGATGACAACTGACAGTTGGAATGGCTGAATAGTTCAATAGTTGAGTAGTTTAAATAGCTAAATTATTTAATAGTGAATTAATAGATGTGCATAGGTAGATAGTTTAATGGATGTTAATAGACAAATAGTTTAATGGATGAAGTAAAGAAGAAAAAAGTGAGTTAGTTCAATGGAGAGAGACACAGAGAAGAGGTTCCTTTGAAGTTGCTGCAGTCAGCGGGAGAGCACAGGTGCAGTTGATTGCATTCTAAGTCGTTAATAGCCCTTGGAATGCGCCTTCCAGTATATCCTTGTAGAATGGAGAGCCACAGAGAGAGTTGGCCTAGTTGAGCAGAAAGCAGTTGATACAGGTGCAATCAGTTTAATTGGCTCTGTGAGGGAGCCTAGTTGAGCAACTGTCAGTTGATACAGGTGCAGATCAGTTTGATGGGGCAGCCATGGCCTACTGGTTAGGGGTTCGGACTTGTAGCCGGAAGGTACCAGTAGGAACGGCTGAAGTGCCCTTGAGCAAGGCACCCCTGAGTGCCGCTGTAGCAGGCAGCTCACTGTGAGTGTGTGCTTCACCTCACTGTGTGTTTCACTAATTCACAGATTAATGCAGAGACCAAATTTCCCTCACGGGATCAAAAGAGTATATATACTTATACTATACTAAGCTTGATTTAGATTAATATCTCAAAAAGTATAAAGTTTACAAAAACGAAAAATACATTCCTCAAGTGTCCTTTTCAAGATCTACATTACAAAGTTTGAAAGTTTCTGTTAAACGGTTGAAGCTGAATTAGACGCAGAAATTTGGTGGGAAGAAGAAGAAGAAGAAGAAGAAGAAGAAGAAGAAGAAGACTTCGGATAACAGAACCGTGCATTTTCATGCACTGTAATAATAAACATTAAGCATTCCAGTACATTCTTCCCACAGCGAATAACTTAAATAAAATGTATTTAGAAGAATCATGCAAATGTCTACGTTCACTCTCACGTATATTTCTGTATCCCAGAATGCTTTGTTTCAAAAAACTTAACGATAGCTGACAGCTCTATGAATTGCTCAAATAGCATCTAAAAGCAATGAAACATTAAAAGCAAAATAATAATAAAAAAGAAATTCAGGCATAGAACTAAACATAAATAAAAGCATCCAATAGCATTCACGGTTTGAATACATCAGTCCCACAGCAGTCAGAAGTGTTTTTTTGAAGTTCCTCAAATGCCCTGTGTCCCTCTCAGAGAGAAGCACCAGTGCTTCCTGCCACGCAGACGGGGGTAAATGAGCCAGAGAGTCGTCGTAAACAAAAATTAAATTGAATAAAAACAATTCAGGCAAACAAAACCTTATTCATGTCTGTCACCGTTCAAGCGGCAACCATTCTTCTAGCTGCGGGTGAGAGAGATCGGTTCTGACAGCACTACAAAGGAAATAGCCTTTTTTTCACTTTTCTTAAAAACTCGGGAAAGGGACGAGAAGACAGGCGGTTGTCTCCATGAAGGGCTTTAGTTAGGAGCGTTGAAAAAAGCACATGCCTCCAAAACTGCACTAAACTGAGTTGTTCTGTGGTTGTTGGCTGTTAACTAGTAACAGGACACAGCCCCACATACACACACACACACACACACACAAATGTATATGTCGCACACATATGTATGTCACACAGCCCAAAGCTTGGTTGTGTGAGCCGTGGTCACATTAAATGACCGGGCCCACAACACAACATGACCCAGAGTAGCGCACTGCCCGACACATGGAGGGGGACGGGGGGGGGGCGGGGGTCAGGGAAAATGCCCTGTGTGCAAAATTATATACGGCCGAGTATGTTCAGCTGCCTGTGTGGTCTGTCTGACTGCCTCTCAGTGTAGAGAGTGAGAAGAAGTGAATGGGAGGGCAGAGAGAGAGAGAGAGAGAGAGAGAGAGATGGAGAGAGAGAGAGAGGGAGGGAGAGAGAGAAAGAGAGAGAGAGAGAGAGAAAGAGGGAGCAAATCAGTGAATGAGCGAGCATGCGAGCATGCGGGCGGTTACATCAGCAAACACCTGTGCACACAGCCCTTGTTTGTGGCGCTCTTTGTCCGCGTGCTGAGCAGTGAACCCTTCAAAGTACCCAGGCTCATGGGAGATGGGGTAGGCCTGCAGGCACTGACAGAGGGGGAGAGAGCCAGTGTTAAATGAAGCGGCATTCAGCAAAAGAGAAAGAATACACACGTGTGTGTGTGTGTGTGTGTGTGTGTGTTGTGTGTGTGTGTGTGTGTGTGTGTGTGTGTGTGTGTGTGTGTGTGTGTGTGACAGAGAGAGAGAGAGGGTGGGGTTAAGCACAAACTTCTCTTTGCCCCCAAACTGTTAAGGCCACAGAGACTTGACACAGAAGCGTCTGCCTGAGTTAAATGTGCCTTATCACGAAGAGAGTGGAGCCTGCTGCTGCAAGTGCACCTCTCCAACTTATGTCATGAAGACCAGCGATGAGAATCTGCTGATGTCAGTGACATGTCATGAAGACCAGCGATGAGAATCTGTTGATGTCACTCATGTCATGCAGACCAGCGATGAGAATCTGCTGATGTCAGTGACATGTCATGAAAACCAGCGATGAGAATCTGTTGATGTCACTCATGTCATGCAGACCAGCGATGAGAATCTGCTGATGTCACTCATGTCATACAGACCAGCGATGAGAATCTGCTGATGTCATCATGTCATGTAGACCAGCAATGAGAATGTGCTGATGTCACTCATGTCATGCAGACCAGCGATGAGAATCTGCTGATGCCATCATGTCATGTAGACCAGCAATGAGAATGTGCTGATGTCACTCATGTCATGCAGACCAGCGATGAGAATCTGCTGATGTCACTCATGTCATGCAGACCAGCGATGTGAATCTGCTGATGTCATCATGTCATGTGAACCAGTGATGAGAATCTGCTGATGTCACTCATGTCATGCAGACCAGCGATGAGAATCTGCTGATGTCATCATGTCATGTAGACCAGCAATGAGAATGTGCTGATGTCACTCATGTCATGCAGACCAGCGATGAGAATCTGCTGATGTCACTCATGTCATGCAGACCAGCGATGTGAATCTGCTGATGTCATCATGTCATGTGAACCAGTGATGAGAATCTGCTGATGTCATCATGTCATGTAGACCAGCAATGAGAATCTGCTGATGTCACTCATGTCATGCAGACCAGCGATGAGAATCTGCTGATGTCATCATGTGATGTAGACCAGCAATGATAATGTGCTGATGTCACTCATGTCATGCAGACCAGCGATGAGAATCTGCTGATGTCACTCATGTCATGCAGACCAGCGATGAGAATCTGCTGATGTCATCATGTCATGTAGACCAGCGATGAGAATCTGCTGATGTCATCATGTCATGTAGACCAGCGATGAGAATCTGCTGATGTCATCATGTCATGTAGACCAGCAATGAGAATCTGCTGATGTCACTCATGTCATGCAGACCAGCGATGAGAATCTGCTGATGTCATCATGTGATGTAGACCAGCAATGATAATGTGCTGATGTCACTCATGTCATGCAGACCAGCGATGAGAATCTGCTGATGTCACTCATGTCATGCAGACCAGCGATGAGAATCTGCTGATGTCATCATGTCATGTAGACCAGCGATGAGAATCTGCTGATGTCATCATGTCATGTAGACCAGCGATGAGAATCTGCTGATGTCACTCATGTCATGCAGACCAGCGATGAGAATCTGCTGATGTCACTCATGTCATACAGACCAGCGTTGAGAATGTGCTGATGTCACTCATGTCATGCAGACCAGCGATGAGAATCTGCTGATGTCATCATGTCATGTAGACCAGCAATGAGAATCTGCTGATGTCACTCATGTCATGCAGACCAGCGATGAGAATCTGCTGATGTCACTCATGTCATACAGACTAGCGTTGAGAATGTGCTGATGTCACTCATGTCATGCAGACCAGCAATGAGAATCTGCTGATGTCACTGTGTTCACTCTCCATCCTACAGAGTGGATACTGCTACACTGCAGCTATGATGTACCTTACTGTATAAAGGAGATGCCCAATTCTGTAGGATTTGAGTTGTCTTAAACGCCACATGGTGCTCTTTCATTGACTTGCATTGCATTTAATGTAGTAGTACTCGTGGTAACATACATGTTGCATTGCATTTAATATAGTAGTACTCGTGGTAACATACATGTTGCATTTAGGGCTGGGACATAACGTGTGCTGCTTAATATTTCAAATTTTACACCTTCAGTGTTTTCCATACGTTGACTAATCTGTGGCTGGGCGCCACGAAATCAAAACCGGCCAGCACACATTGATGTTCTATGTTGTACTATTTAAATTAAAGAAAATATAAAATAATTTCATTGAGCTGCACTTTTTACACACGCAGCCTTTCCTCGCCCCGCCCGCTCTCTCTCGTAATGAGCCCGCTGCTCCTCCTCTGCATGTGCATTTAACCAGAGCCCGTTTACGAGACATTCTCTGATTTAACAAAATATTCACGATTGTTGAAGGATTGTTGTTGCCACATAAAAGCACTGCATAGAACATAGTGGGCTAAATTGCTATTAAATCCGCTTAGCATCGTGACCATGCTGCGCAAATTTGTTCAAAACTGCTGCATTAAATTAAAGTCTTATCACAACATAGTACATTGAGGAGACTAAACTAAGTTAAGTTACAGTATGCAATCAATCAGTATCTCAAAGCTAACGTTAGAATACTGTTTGGATGTCAAGTTTGCATGCTTACTTACAGCTGCTTGTATTTCGTTACTCATGCAGGGCTCATTTTATAATTGACTCTGAATGTTTGCAAAATCCCGATGTAAATGGAAATGTGTTTTCCAAGACTCAAAAGTGCTTGTCCCAAGGAGAAGTACGAACCGTTATTTGAACTAACTACGTTGTGAATTGCATCCACACATCAGCAGCCTTTTAACTGTGTTATGTTAATTGCAAGGATTCCCTCACCATTCCCTATGCTACCTCTGACTAAGAATGCATTACTTTGCACTTGTATAGTCTTTTATTTTGGAATCTTAAGAGTAATAAACATATATTGCAATGTTAAAGAATTCATGTTTAATTCATTCAGATATGTAAATAAACATGTATAACTTGCTATTAGTGAATTATTGAGGAGATAATCGCTAATCGAATCGAATCGAAATCGAATCGGACTGAAAAAATGAATTGTTAGATTAATCGTTTAAAAAATAATCGTTTATCCCAGCCCTAGTTGCATTGCATTTAATATAGTAGTACTCGTGGTAACAAACATGTTGCATTGCATTTAATATTGTAGTACTCGTGGCAACATACATGCTGCTTGCTTTATGTTGAAACTTTTGTTTCTTCACAGTCTGTTCCTAATTCATTTTTGAATGTTTTAAACAAAAACAAACTCCACATACCATGTTTAACAGTCACACTGCTCCATGGAGTGTATTAAATGACGAGCGCCCACATGTGTTGACATGCATGATATGGATTATGCTAATGCTAGCTTGCAGAGGAGCAGTTCACTCCTCACATGAGGTAGTTTGCCACATGGGTACGCCAGATTTTAGTGTTGAACTGTCAAAACATTTCACTCCTGCCTAGACACCACCGCCACCTATGGAGCTCAACACCAGGCACAGAGCTGTCATACTGTAGCTGCTAAGAATCGGGCTCCTTGGTCAACCAAATAAATCCACCTCCACCAAATGAATAAAAACTGAAACACAAAATGGCAGCAACATTCTCCCCTCTGACTTGTGTTGAAATTGCTCCTCTGTACATGTCACAGTGGCAGAAGGCTTGACTGTCTGCCAGACACGAGAAACAATCAATTGAATGGCCAACTCGATAAAAGAATAGACACACACACACACACACACACACTCACAGACACACACACACACATACACGCACACACACATACACGCACGCCATCCGGGTGCTGGCGGAGGTCGTGGACGCCCCAAAATGAGTGCTTTGGCCCGCTGTTAATTAGTCACGGCGTGGATCCTCCAACGCACACTGGCAGCTGAGACAGATAGCGGCATTATCAGGCACGGGGACAAAGACCCCCGCGAACGCGTAGGATTTCAAAAAATCGTGTATCTGGAGAGCGAGAGCCAGAGAGAGAGAGAGAGAGTAAAAGAGAAAAAGAGAGAGGGATAGAGAGAGAGAGAGAGAGGGAGGCCTGATTTTGTGAAAGGAAGGGAGAGCGTCCAGATAACAACAGCAGGATTGTTACCGTGGAGATGAGAGGATGAGGCAACATTCATGTGGTACCCAGCGATGGGGAGGATGCTGTGTCTGTGCCAATATGCTTTGAGGTGAAAGATGCCAACTCACCACATCAGGGAGAAGGGGAATGGTTTAGAGAAAGACAGAAATTCCATGGCTCAACAGTGTGAAAGAGAAAGAGAGACAGAGGGAGATGGAAAGAGAGAGACAGGGAGATGGAGAAAGAGAGAAAGAAAGACAGAGGGAGATGGAAAGAGAGAGGAAAACAGAAGAGCCTCCTCACAAATCCAATACACTCTGGGGAGGACCGTAACAAAAGTGCTCTATTATTACCAAGAAGAAACGGAAGAACACCCAGCAAGCTTGAGGGCGAACACACACACACACACGCACACGAACACACACACACACACACACACACACACACACACACACACACACACACACACACACACACACAGATACACACACACACACACACACACAGATACACACACACACACACACACACACACACACACACACACACACACACAGATACACAAACAAAGAAAAATAAAAACCCATCTCACCACATTACATTAAAACAACTAAGCAGTCCCACTGTAGGTCTCTGGGCTTTGTGTTAATTGAGTAAGACGAAGAAATAACACCATAAATCAGTGAACTGTGAACATGGACTTTAAAGCAACTCAGGACAGCACTGATCTGAGGTCTGAGGTCTGCAAACTAAGCAGCTGAAAACAACACACATGCGCACGCTCCACCCCTGATCCCAGAGGATGCACTAGTCCATAGTTTGGTGCACTTTCCTACAATCACATGTACAGACATACCCATATGCACACAAACACACACGCAAATGCACACACACACACACACACACACATATAATCGCATGCACACACACACGACACACAAAAACGTACACACACCTACACATGCACAAACCACACACACACACACACACACACACACACACACACACACACACCCTCAAGCACTCAGCCCAGTCAATCTCCCAGACTCCCCACTCCAGCTCCTGACATCTGACAGGACACTGAGGAGCCATGGGAGCAGCTCTGGGGCAAAACTCACTGTCACACAGACCTTGGGGTGTAACACACACACAAACACACACAAACACAGACACACACTCACACATGCATACACACACTCTCACACACAAACACACTCATACACACAAGCACACACAAACACACACAAACACACTCACACACACATACACAAAACTGACACATTCAATCACACACATCCTCATACACACACTCTTAGACACACACACACACACACACACACACACACACACACACACACACCTCCACAGCTCAGCACAATGGTCCACAGCTGTTCTGCACACTGAGGACAGAGGATGTAATTACATACGCACTGCTCCATTTGGGCAAGAGAAGAGAGAAGGGGGGGTGGAGAGAGAGCGAGAGAGAGATGGAGAGAGAGAGGAGAGAAGGAGGGAGAGGGAGAGGGAGAGAGAGAGAGAGGAGAGAAGGAGAGAGAGAGAGGAGGGAGAGAGAGAGATAAAGAGAGAGAGATAAAAGAGAAGTACAGAAATAAGTATGTAGTGTAGGCATGTAGGCTACATTATGTGACAAAGAATGGGGGGTGAGACACAATGTAACACACGAGGTAGAAAACAATGTAAATTAGCTATAGTGACCGAGGGGGAGGTGAGAGAGGGACAGACAGACAGGGAGAGAGAGAGAGAGGGATAGAAAGAGAGGGATAGAAAGAGAGAGATGAAGGGAGAGAGAGAGATAGATGGAGAGAGAGAGGAAGGAATAAAGAGAGAGGGAGAAAGAGAAAGAGAGGGGGGGTGACAGAGAGATGGAGAGACAGAAGAGAATGGGGGAGGGAGGGAGAGAGAGAGGAAGGGTGAAAAAGCTGGAGGGAGAGAAAGAGATGGAGAGAGAGAGGGAGAAAGAGCAAGACACTCACAGAGAGAGAGAGAGAGAGAGAGAGAGAGAGAGCTGGGGATTGAGGCACAGAGAGAGAGGAACCAGAGTAGTGCAGCAGAGAGGCCCACCATCTGGGTCCCGTCCCCCCATACTGGAGTTACAGATGGAAAAGGCATGGCAGTATGCACAGGCAGGCCATGATGAAGGAGAGGATGTGCTGACGTTTCACACACACACACACACACACACACACACACACACACACACACACGCACACACTAACACACACACACACATGCAGACGTGCACTACAAAACATGTGAGCACACATGCATGAATACTCACACTCACACATATACACACTCACACACATATGTACACGCATGCACACACGCGTGCACACACTTACACACACTCACAAACACAAACACACACACACACACACACACACACACACACGCACACACACACACAATGTGCATTTTTGCCACAGCGTAACCTGGTAAGGCAACGGGGAGACTCGTGAGAAACGTGTGTGTGTGTACACCACTGAGTCCAAATCAGCGTGGTGTTGCGCTGAAACAACCTCCTGCAGTCTCAGTAATTAGTCTTAGATGATATCAGTGATAGAGCCCAGCCCATTAACTGCACTAAGTCTTTTCAAAGAATCGGTAGAGAGCATGACTGCGTGTGTGTTTGTGTGCGTGTGTGTGTGTGTGTGTGTGTGTGTGTGTGTGTGTGTGTGTGTGTGTGTGTGTGTGTGTGTGTGTGTGTGTCTGTGTGTCTGTGTGTGTGTGTGTAGTGATGTGTGTTGTAAGGGGGGGGGGGGGGGGGATTTCATAGCATAATTCTCTTCAGCTGATTGATTCATTAAACTCTTTCACAATAACAGAGCAGACAGGCAGATGTGAAATGAGAGAGAGGAAAAGAAAGAGATGGGGATGAAAAGAGAGAGACTGAAAGAGAGATACAGAGAGAAAGAAAGAGGAAAAATACACTGCTCAAACTCTTTCAACAGTGCTAATATAAAAACAGTAATTATGCTAACTCAAAGGATTATGCTTTGGAAGCCTGAAAAGCTGCTGTGTCAATTTGTACTGGGGAGGCTGACTCCCTTTAGGAGATGTCTGGGAAGGGTAGGCCATAACTGGGTATGCCGTAATTGGAATCAAAGACAAGGAGGTGGGAAAGATTTGTTGAGCAAATGGCAAAGGTTGGCCCAAACTCACGACATGCCTTAACTAGCTCATTAAATTATAAAGTGAAAGGATTGTACAAGTGCCTTTTAAGCAAAACAGTTCAAAAAGATCTGTCGTTAAATACAGCAACTTTATTGTGATGGTCGGTAAGAGTCTTTCATCCCATTACCTTGATACGTCGCAACTACACTTTTTTACATACTTTCTAAAAATGTATAAATGTGTAACAAGTAACAACACACGTGAAGTTCACGTGAAACTATCATCTACCCGTGTAAGTCAACATAAACTAACCTCTACCCATGTAAGTAAACATAAACTAACCTCTACCCATGTAAGTAAACATAAACTCCTTTGTGCATATTAATCCATCATCATTATTGCCTAATGAGTTACGTAGAATTTATGGGAGAGAAGAGGAGAGGAAGCTGGAGTCAGATCTGAGCCAGATGTGGCTAGCGTTGGTGACTATCTGAGCCAGATGTGGCTAGCGTTGGTGACTATCTGAGCCAGATGTGGCTAGCGTTGGTGACTATCTGAACCAGATGTGGCTAGCGTTGGTGACTATCTGGGCCAAATGTGGCTAGGGTTGGTGACTATCTGAGCCTATCAGTTAAATGCCTTTTCTCCTCTCTCCTGCAAATGCTCCTTCTTGGGCATTCACAGTCCTGGAAGAAATTTCAAAGGGGGCAACAAGCTGCATTTGATAGATCGTCTGCATTAACACACACACACACACACACACACACACACACACACACACACACACACACACACACACACACACATACAGAGAGATAGAAGCCGTCATGAAACATTAATGGACCAGAGAGGGGGACCTCTCTGGGAAGTTAAAAGGGGGACTTGTAACAAAGGCTTCAGGGACCAAGGCACAGTAGAGGTCAACAAAAGCTTGAAAGTGTGCATCCTCAGCAACACTCGGAGCAGTGACAGGGGGATAGGGGGGCACAGTTCAAAGACACGGTTCAAAGTCTCTCCTGCTGCCCTTTCCCATCAACCAAAGCTGCTTAGGATGCATTTAACATGGCTAGTATGCTGTGTAGGAGATGTTTAGGATGCATTTAACATGGCTAGTATGCTGTATAGGATGCTTAGGATGCATTTAACATGGCTAGTATGCTGTATAGAAGATGTCGTCAGCCAAGGCGGTCCAATGCCTAGATGTTGTCATTACTTGTGATGGGGCTATGTGATGCCTACTGTAGATCTCGTCATTATTTGTGATGGGGGCTATGTGATGACTTGTGATGGGGGCTATGTGATGACTTGTGATGGGGGCTATTTGATGCCTAGATCTCGTCATTATTTGTGATGGGGGCTATGTGATGCCTATATCTTGTCATTATTTGTGATGGGGGCTATGTGATGACTTGTGATGACTTGTGATGGGGCTATATGATGACTTGTGATGGGGCTATGTGATGCCTAGATCTTGTCGTTACTTGCGATGAATTGGATTAAATGAGTCAGCCAGCCAAAGTGTTTGTGCCAAACAGGACAAAATAAAAGCAGTGATTTTGTGCCAGGACAAAATGAAAGCAGTGATTTTGCTCACCACTCGGGCCGTCCTCAAAGGCGATTGGGTGAAACTGCTCTTTCCGACAGGCTTATTTCTGGAAATTATTATTTTTTAAAAGTCTGCTTGGATGATTCCTACCACTCTGCCAAGGAGAAGATCATTAAAACATTATATTCTTTCATAAATGTGTCCTTTCATCAAAATGAAACATTTTTGCAAAGTTATGCAACAGCGGAGACGTCTAGAAAAAACGTGAGCCGCATAACACGTAAGAAAGGCAAAGAGGATAGGCTTTTCTGTCTCACAGCGCTTCCACTTTCAGAGAGGCAACCTTTAAAACGCCTCTCTGGGCTCCTGTGCCCATGCTAGTTCATGCATCTCCCTGCATGAGATTTATGAAGACTTTATAGGCCATCCCAAGTGTGTCCTACATCACTCCCGTCTGGGTGTCTGGCTGAGGTAAGTAATCGCAAGTTAAAGACCATCACAAAGCTTTCTCCACACCTGACATCTTGTTTATGTTGATCCACCGACAGAAAGTCCAGCATATCTATCGTCTTGTATTGCACTCTATGTCTAATTCTAATTTCTATTCTATTATTCTCTATTTCTATTTTAATGGAAACTCCCCTGCCTCTAAATCATATCAGTCTGACTTGATCCGCACCACGATACCCATCATACCAGTGATTCACTCTTGCTATCTCATCTATCCTACCGAGCTGCCGTCTGGCCTATCTCACATCAGCAAGTAATACCATGAAGTAGGCACTTACTTTAGCTACAGGCTGATACACTCAGCGATTGCATTAAAGAGAAATAAAACAGTTGTGGTGGGAGGGAACCCAATCCTGCTCCAGCTTTTGCCCTGTAATGCAGTTTCATCGAGGCTCACTCCGTAGGAGCGGCTTACTGCTGAGATATGTGGTAATGCCGTCAGCTGCCTGGGCAGGGTGCCAACACGGGTACCTGCAGCAGAGTGTTATGGCTGAAATGATTGACACACGGGACGTATGCTTTCTCTCACACATAGAGAGAGAGAGACTGTGTGAATTACCTGCACGGGAAAATTCCCCTGGACTGCGATGACGATGTAATTGCAGCGCCGTGTCAACACTGCACAGTCAGTATCCTGATTGCCTGACTGATATATGATACCATATGATATGATATCATATGATATGATATCACGTTCAACATTCAATGTTCAATTGAACAGAAATGTGATGAGTATGTGCGGGGGCATTTGAACGGCACGAGGGGGACGTGCGTCCATCTATGTCCGTTTTCTCCCTTTTTTTTCACTCGGCCCCTCGTCCGCCCCGAGGGTGTCCCTGTGCTACGACACAATGGCTTTTTTTAGCAACATGCTATGGATTTTCGCAGGGTGGCTGAACGGGAGATGCCCACTCACGAGCGCGAAGCGTCAGGGGGCTTGGCCAGCCTCTAGCCCACTCGTCTGCCCTGCCGTGCCGGGGCATGCCATGCCTGATGATTGTCTGACCGGCTGTCTGGCAGCCAGAGGTGGACATCCCCGTGCTTCAGGAAGTAAAGTCCTACCATGTGCTTACTCCATCTGTGCCCTTTACACTGGTGATATGACTAATGATCTGATTCTGATCCGATCTACTTAATTGAAGATTTGTACTAATTAAATTCAGCTGGTTTAGTGAATGGTTGGAAAAAACATATAGGACTTGTACTTTCTGGGTGCAATTCAATATGTTTTTTGTTGTGTCTGTGTCTATGCATCCATCATACGCATGCTGAAGGCCACACACACACACACACACACACACACACACACACATCCATACAGACGCACAGTCAACACATTCATACACACACAGGCATGCACATAGAAATACACATTCATACACACAGATGCTTCTCATTTCTCTCTTTCCCACTGCATCACAGGCTTGGAGCTGCTGTCAAAACTGCCCCCCGCCCTTCCCTACCTTCTCCACACACACACACACACACACACACACACACACACACACGCAGCCCCCTCATTTGCCCCATGGCAGTCAGCAGGCTCCCAGGACAGTTACATCACACAGAGCTGTGCAGAGCAACAGATGATGCCTGGCTCTGAGCTGGGAATACCTGATTGATTTCGCCTGCCCCACACACACTCTCAGTGGCCGTTCCCTACATCCCCCTCCAACTGACTCTGCGCCAAACACACACCACGCACAGGCTCACACGCATCCACGCGTGCACATGCACACACACACCACACATGCAAACGCAAACACACGCACGCACACACACACACACACACACACACACACACACACACATACACACATACAGTACACACACATACGCAGACTCTCTTCCTCTCTCTCTAACACTCACACACACACACACATACACACATACAGTACACACACATACGCAGACTCTCTTCCTCTCTCTCTAACACTCACACACACACATATTTACATACACACACACACACACACACACACAGACATTCATATATAGCACATTACACACACACACACACACACACACACACAAATATGCATACAATAATTCAATATGCTAATACCTTACCTACACACACTCACACACACACACACACAGATATTCATATATAGCACATTACACACACACACACACACACACACACACACACACACACACACACACACACACACACATCCTCAGGCCTTCCGTGCCATCTCCAGGTTAGTATGAGAAAGAGGAACCCTGGGGGGGATGGGGGGTTGGGAGATGAACAGAGGAGAAGAAGAGGAAGAGGAAGTAGAGAAAGAAGAGAAGGATGAACAGAGGATGAAGAGAGGAAGAGGAAGTACAGAAAGAAGAGAAGGATGAACAGAGGAGGAAGAGAAGAAGCAAAAGAAGAGAAAGAAGAGAAGGATGAAGAGAGGAGGAAGAGAAGAAGAAGAAGAAGAGAAAGAAGAGAAGGATGAACAGAGGAGGAAGAGAAGAAGAGGAAGAAGAGAAAGAAGAGAAGGATGAACAGAGGAGGAAGAGAAGAAGCAAAAGAAGAGAGGGGAGGACAGGAAGAGTGGGCATCGCTTTCCAGCCAGTTAACTTCACAAAGAAAGAGACAACACTTTATTTGTGCTGTTCCTCTGAACCCTATTGCTTCAGGGTATTATACTTTTGTCTCAGTGGAAAGCACTTTTTTCCGCGTTGTTTGTTTTAACTGCATTGGGAGCACCCTCCTTTGATGCTGGGTACTGTAGACACACGCAAGCCCAGACACACACATGCACACACACACAGAGATAAAGAGAGAGATAGAGAGAGAGAGAGAGAGAGAGAGAGAGAGAGAGAGGGACACACACACACATTTTCAAACACAGCTTGCGTCTGTTGAGTCAATAACACATTATGATTCTGGTCAGCTCTGTTTGCTGTAACATGTTTCTGACCAGCGTCTGTTCAGCTGAGACCATACACACACTCACACACTCACGCGCACTCGCACATGCACACACACACGCACACGCACACACACACACACACACACACACACACACAAAAACACACACACACACACACACACACACACACACACACACACACACACACACACACACACACACACACAAAAACACACACACACACACACACACACACACACACACACACACACGTACAAACACTACAAACACTCCATGCCCATCACAGAAGCACATAACTCACACAGCATATGAAGTAGCAGCCTCTGATGCAGTTCAGTTTGAGTGGAGTCACTATGTTAAGTGCAGCTTCTATGACATGCATACTTACATAAAGTCTATTATTGCCAGGCAATCTAACACAGTACATATGCATTCCAGTGTTTCCCACAGAATTGAATTCCATTTGTGGTGGTTGGTTTGCAGAATTAACTTAAATACAACACATTTTAACAAATTAACACAGCGTGGTTATGATGCTAACCAGATTTAAGCACAATTTAGTACAACAGCATAATCACACAGTACAATATAGCAGACATTACAATAATGTCCCTGAAGCTCAACTTCTCTCAGCAAGCATGAGGCAAACTAGAAACATGATATTTAAGTGCACACTTTAAACTCAATAAAAGTGAAAAGCTTTGTTTCTTGTGCCACAAAGGTTATTGTTAGCTTCCTTTACTTTTCATAACTTGAGTGTTTATTAGTGACTTTTTAAACCGTGTGGCGACTTTTATACCTTACTGTACCTGATAAAAACTCTGGGAAACATACTCTAGATTCTCAGTGACTTTGTAAACATATAAGGTTATCAGCTGTGTGTGTGTGTGTGTATGTGTGTGTGTGTGTGTGTGTGTGTGTGTGCGTGTGTGTGTGTGTGTGTGTGTGTGTGTGCGTGTGTGTGTGTGTGTATGTGTGCCGGGAAACCTACTCTAGATTCTCAGTGACTTTGTAAACATATAAGGTTATCAGCTGGTCATTGCTCAGCCTGATGCATTCAAATACAAGCTCACATTGTACCCCAAAATACAGAAGGTTGCACAGTCGAGGACACAAGGTATTAATCCAAGAACACCTTCAGATCGTAAGCAGTGTGGTGTGGTGTGTGTGTGTGTGTGTGTGTGTGTGTGTGTGTGTGTGTGTGTGTGTGTGTGTGTGTGTGTGTGTGTGTGTGTGTGTGTGTTAAGGCAGACGATCTATCAAATGCAGCTTGTTGCCCCTTTGACTGATGGGACCTGCTAAATTGAGCTGATCCTCAAGTCTGAAGGAGAGACTAACCAACCTTCACACTTTGAGGTTAGTGGACACAGCTCAAGCCAATCTGGTGCTTAAAACTTAAACTTTTATTCACATTTACAAACGCACACACACACGCCTACACATTAACATAGACACAAACAAACCGCACATGCACACGCACACACATGATGCCTGAGACCACACAGACAAATATACTAAGACCTCACACTCGCATTCTACACACACACACACACACACACACACACAATTCAGCTTTTCAGGAGCAAAATGGACCTCGTTTACGCTCCCAACAGGGAGCAGAGAAAATGAGCTCATTGCTCACTCTGAGAGAGAGGCCCGTGGTTGCGGTGGTCAGTTTTGATTAGAAGTAGAAAACGCACCCAGAGAGAACAGGTCGTGGCACCCCGAGCAATAATGCCTTAAATTGTCCATTTTAGCCACAGCAGTACCAGGACGGCAAAACAAACACACACACCACAAAAATCCATCTGTATCCTTGTGTGTGTGTGTGTGTGTGTGTCTGTGTGTGTGTGTGTGTGTGTGTGTGTGTGTGTGTGTGTGCATCACTCTAAAAGACTGCTCTACACACTGAAGTTTAATTAAATCAAATTCAATTCAGGGTTCAATTACTGGATTGATAAATTCCACTGAGAGTAAATAAATAAATTGCCTGTCCGCTGTATGTAAAGCAAAATGTATAGGCCTAATGCAAATTTGCATCTAAAAGACATTCAGTAATTGTGCTCTTCATCAAATAATTTCATTCCTTTTCCTGCTGTGGCTATTATCTCAGAAGCTGACCTTTAACTAGGACTGTGCAGTGCAGCTGTGTCTTTATCAACGTTAGATGGCCATTGATTCTGAGTTCTGCATATTCTGCCTGAGCCAAAGTAAATAAACATAGACCAATAAATAAAGAAGTAAATAAACATAGAAGAATAAATAAACAAGCAGAGCCACAATCATGAGATCTGGGAGCAGCTGGACAGCCTAAAGGCTGAGAGGTGCTATTTGCATAACGCAAGCATGCACACACACACACACACACACACACACACACACACACACACACACACACACGGACGGAATCACACACGCATACCTTACACACACACACACGTATGTATGGCAGCATGCACAAACACGCACATACACATGTATAGATAGATAGATAGATAGATAGATAGATAGATAGATAGATAGATAGATAGATAGATACTTTATTGATCCCCAGGGGAAATTCAAGGTCTCAGCACCATACATACAAGACAAACACATTCTTTAACAGCAGAAGAGTAATTAAAGTATATAATATAAAAACACAACTAAGCAGTAAGGACAGTAGAAGATAAAGAATATGCTAAATATACTAAAATACAAATTATACTAACACTTAATACAATATATAAAAATATACTAAAATACAAATAACAAAATTACAAATTATACTAACACTTAATCTAAATCAATTCTAAAAACAGTATCCACATAGTGGTGATTAATAAATCAGAGGCGCTTGCAATGACTGAGGCAGGGACTGAGCCTGTGATTCTCTGTGCATAGTAAGGTATGGTAAGGTGCTCTAAGGTGCTCTGTGTGAATGAGTGTCATGGTGGTAGTGCAATGGTGATAGTGGTCATGGTGATAGTGAAAATGAGTAAGTCAACAGTGCAACAATGCAGAAATAAAGTAAAGGAAAGTCTATATATTTAACTATTTAAGAAAATGTATAAGTGTGGCCACAGTTCGGCTGTGGCATGGAGAGGGGGGGGGGGGGGGGGGGGGGGGTTATGCATATGTGCTAATGTGCTAATATAGAACGCAAACAGTGAGGCATAAAGACAGTGGTACAAGTGGCTAGTGGACAGACAGTACCAAGCATGCAACAAATACACACACACACACACTAACTAAGACACATACTATGCACACATGAAACCATCTGTCCAATGTTTCCCAACCCCA
The DNA here is from genome assembly GCF_018492685.1 of Alosa sapidissima. NCBI lineage: Eukaryota > Metazoa > Chordata > Actinopteri > Clupeiformes > Clupeidae > Alosa > Alosa sapidissima. Next base: position 19,275,596 of record NC_055979.1, on the reverse strand, counting down.
TAGGAAAAACATAATAAGCATAGGGACCCAAGCCACACCACTCAGGCACCACTCAAGCAACACACAGGCTGATGGGAGCCTATCCATCACAGACAGGGCCACAATAACAAATCAGCCTTTTTCCAAGTAGAAGACTTAGAGAATGGCTAGAGTGTATTGGCTGGTGTGTGTGTGTGTGTGTGTGGGCAGGGGGCAGTGGTGGTTTGAGGTTGAGGGGTGGAGGGGTGAGGGGTGACACTTGTTTGGGCTAATTAGCCATAATCCAGAGCACAAATCACCAGGTGCTCGCCTTTGACTAGACTAAATTAGACTTTGTGTCCTCTCATCTCATGTGATGTGACGTGATGTTTGTTGGGCAGTGGTGGAGGCAAGAGAGGATCCCATTCAAAGCACAAACCATCCAGCCATCCATCCCTCTGTGCCTCTCTCTCTCTCTCACACACACGTACGTACACACACACACACACACACACACACACACACACACACACACACACACACACACACACACACACACACACACACACACATACACACACAGACACAAATACACACATGCTGTCCCTCTCACTTTCTTTTGTCATAATCAATCCAATTATGGGATTACATCACGGATTATTGACCAGACCTCCGGAGTCCATTTTGCTTGGACGAAATCCCCATTACAAAATACATAAATATATAAATAAATCTCCATTACAATATACAAAAATATATAAATGAATCTTCACTGCAGCAACTTACTACCAGCCAAACTCCTCCAAATGCTTCACTCATAAAGGGGCCGGCAACCAAGCATCAAATCCTTTACTCCCTGCTGCATCACTGATTGTCCTTTGGGGTAAAACTTCAAGTCAATTAAAAAGCAAAATGGCCAAATCTCTCGATGCGCTTCGCCGAGCTCCATTCACTCCGTTCCAATCCTGCCATTGGCGGATCAACACAGACACAAACACCACATCCATGAAGGCACCAGCCAAAGAGAGAGAGAGAAAGGGAGAGAGGGGGAGAGAGGGAGGGCAAAACAGAAAGAGACAGACAAATTGATATGGGCAAAGAGGGGAGAGAAACAAAAGCGAGAGAGAGAGAGAAAGAAAAAGCAAGACTGAGACTGAAAGAGAAAGAGACAAGACAGAGAGAGGGGGAGTGTGAGAGAGAGAGAGAGAAAGAGAGAGACAGCACAGCAGCATTAAAGGCAAAAGAGGAGTTTAAAAGACAAATCCCCTCTTTATTTCGGGCTGCAACTCCGGTGGTGGTGCCTAAATGTTAGATTTGAGAGGCCTCCCGCTGAGCCAGACAGTGATGTATAGGGTCCCAGCAGGGCTCTGGCAAAACTGGTTGACAGCGGCAGTCCTCGAGACAAATGGCACTGATTTACGGCGCGGACCTGAGGTGAATTAGGCCCTGTAACGGCGCTGAGGAGCGACTGTTAGCACCGAATAAGTAGAAGTCGCTTATTACATTTTACGCACCAGTTGTCAAGCCGGTTCAGCAGAGACGGAGAGGACTGTAGCAGACTAGCCTGCACTTGACCTTTTTAACATTCTGCTGCATTTCACAGACTGTCTACAAGCGACTAACCTGTCGAGCAACATCTCATCGCACGTCGTGTGGTGGTGGGATTTGTTTTTTGGCGCGTTGTATTTTGTGTGTCTTTCTCTGTAACGTCCTTCTCTGTGTCATCGCACAGCAGGTGGCCTTTCCCCCCGACGACAAACAGAGCATGTCACCGAGCTGCTTAGGAACTCTCTCGCCACTTTGCTCGACAGAATGTGCGTGTGACTCCCCACAACGAGGAAAAAAACGCGAGGCGACTTGTGGGTGAACAAAATAATCCCTGGGCAGGAGATTGTTTTGTCTCGAAAAGACCTCCATTGACATGGCCACATCCCAGGGCAGTTGATGGATGACATGGGGCAGGACGAGCAGGAGCGGGGGTGGCAGAGAGGTGGGTCCCTTGAGGTTGAGGAGGGCAGACAGACCAGCCTTTCACCTGTCAAGACCGCTATCACTGCAACACCAGGGCTAGAGGGGAGAAAAGGAAGGAAGAAATCCTGGTGCATGTGTTGGAAGGCCAAGAGCCAGCTTGATGGACATGGCATTTATCAAACCATCTTCTGCCTGTCAGAACTACATTCCCTACCAGTGTTCTTGCTCCAAGCAACGCGCAAGGAATTCTTTTTTTTTTTAATAAAAGAAGAAGGCCAAAAGAAGCGGAGTTGAGTTGAGTTCATTATATGTGCGGACATCTGTGACTCCTGATGTGGCCCTGATGTGGCCCTGATCTGGCCCAGAGCTTCCTTATTGCCCTCCTCCCATCGCCCAGCTAATAACCATCCCTGATGAGTAGCACGAAGCTGAGATGCAGCTTCTTTCTCTCTCTCTCTCTCTCTCTCTCTCTCTCTCTCTCTCTCTCTCTCTCTCTCTCTCTCTCTCTTCTTTCTCACCCACCCCCCTCTCTCTCCCTCTCTCTCTCAGACACACTAATCTTATTAAGATGTGCAGCGTAGACTTCCAAATGTGAACGACCATCACGGGCTCTGATGAAAAATAACAGGCCTGCTCAGCTCTGCTGCTTGGCTGATGGAGGCCCTAAGGGGGGGGGTTTAAATGTGGTGGGCCAACGGATTTATTGTGGCTCAGACGATGTACAATTACATACCCCCCACCCCTCACCAACACCATCAAGAAACAGATTTACCTCTTACATATACTATACAGTGCTGCAGTATTGTATACTGTGCTGTTCAATGCAGTTATACTATATGACCCTTATGCTATGCTGTCATGCTATGTTACCTTTCCTAATTCAAATAGGTTCGTAGCAGCACGGTTCTTCTGTTTTCTTCTATAAACTACTGGATGTGTATTGGCATATTGCTGGATTGGGATTCAGATAGGGTCAGAACTGAAGCCAGTGGTGGTGGAGTTCTGGCTAATAAGGTGGGGAGGGGATACTTATAGGCACCGGTGCTGCTGAGAGTGTTGTTTGTGGACGGTGTGTAGGTTTCAGAACTCAGAACTGTATTGCATTAGAAAACGCTCCCAGAGCACTTCACAGCGGCAGCATTGTGCTTACAGGGGATTGCAACAGCAGCCCAATAGCAACTCTCTCTCTCTCTCTCTCTCTCTCTCTCTCTCTCTCTCTCTCTCTCTCTCTCTCTCTCTCTCTCTTTCTCTCTCTCTTTTTTCTCTGTCTTAAGCACTTTTTCCTCTTTGTTATTGTTTTTTTCTTGCTTTATGTTTGCTTGCAGTGATGGTGTCCTTCGTCATCCCACAGGACACTCTGGCAAAAATACAACATAAACGAGGGGACCACTTATCTACTTGGCCTTCATTATGCTTCCAAAACTGCATTTGGTTTCCCCAACATAGTGTTGGTTTGTCTATGCTAACATGCGATCACTTTTTTCATTATGACTATCAGACTTCACAGCCATACCAGGCGCGCTTTGCAAATGCCCCCTGTCCAACCTTGCTGATGAGATACAGTGACTTCGCCGTAATGAATCGCCAGCCTTGCATCTGATTTCAGGGCCACTCCTGTTCATTTTTACAAACAGTGGTGTACAAGAGATATTTATAGCAAAAGGGACGGCGACAGCCATGCCACTGCAGGTTCCAGCCAAAGGCATGGTAAAGGAGACAGGATATGGGATATCATACTGACTTATGTCCTCATTTAAAGGCTGACAGAGTTTATGGTTGCACCCCACACACAGACACAAACACAGACACACACAAACAAACACACACACACACACACACACGTGCAGGCGCGCACACACACACACAAACACACACACACACACGCGTAGGAACACACACAAACACAAATGGACACACATACACATACCCTCACACACGCAGGTACACACACACACACACACACACACATACACACACACAGGGGTGTTTTGGGCCAAAAATCTAAGGAGGGATGACACCAGCGGTTGGCAAAGGATATTTATGATAAATGACCCGAGTGGGCCTCTGGCCAAAGCAAAGAGAGGATGTGACCTTGGCAAGACCCGGAGAGAGCGAGGAGGTAAAGATGACCCAGCACCATCTCGTGCGGCAGCGGCCGCGGCCGCGCTGGCTGGCTGGTACCAGTGACCCGTAGTCTGGCTAATAAACCGATTGACCTGCTTAGCATTTCTGGCTAGCTGCATGACTGCTTCTGGGGTGTGCCGTGAGAGAGAGAGAGAGGCATCCCAGAAATGTCATGCCCACTGGCTCGGTGAAAAGTAAATAAGACTACAGCTTCAACATAGCATATGTGGGCACACACTCTCTCTCACACACACACACACACACACACACACACACACACACACGTATACACACACACGTGGCATGCAGTGATTTAGTGAATAGGCTAGTAGGGTGACCAGATGTCCTCTTTTTGAAACCTAAAAATGTGTCCGGGCGGAATTTCAAAGTCGTCCGGGATTTTGTTTATTCTAGCCTCAAACGTGTTTACAGCAAATTTGCATTGCTCTCTCTTTCATTGGTGTTTCATTCATGGATAGCCTATATATATATTTATATATATGTCTTTCATTCACATACTAGTCACGCCCTCCCCTAAGGGCCCGTCCACACGGAGACGCTTTTTGGGTTAAACGCAGAGGTTTTGCTTCGTCTTGGCCGAGCGTCCAAACGAATTCGGTAAACGCACTGCCCGAAACCGCACTTTTTTGAAACCTGGTCTCAGACCAGGAAAAATCTGAAACCCTTTCCGTAGCCTTTTTGAATTCGTTTGGACAGCGAAACCGCACATCCTACTTGCGAATCGATGATGTCATCGCCACACCTCAGCTGCCCTGGACTTGCACTTATAGTATTGCCTAACAATACTAGTTTTCATACATGACATTACCTACGATTACACTCCGTTAAGATAAATATCACAACTGATGCTGCGCAGCGCTGATAGCTTATGACTTGGTGGACTGAACACTGTTTTTCCCGGTGTTTTTTTTTATGCATTCTAGCTACTGTCAGTGACAGGAGAGAACTTAAGTTATTAGGGAAGTGTGGTGTAAGTTTGCATTAATTTGTGCGTAGTGCTGGTGTCATTCATTTATTTTACATGTCTTACAACATAAATAAATGCATTCATAGTGAAGTCAGATATGAGCATACAAAGACGCTTAGAACTCATGTTAAGCCTATAGATGCGCACTAAATGCGAATGCGCGATTTGATGCAAGCAAAAGTATCGACTGTTACTAACAAAGGTATTATAGCAATATTATAAAAGTGGCGACGGAATGGCCTAGAACTTGGGTACGCCTAGCCTTTGCACTTGCGGTGATAACCAAAACTAATGTGAATCGCGGACTATCCTACAACCAAAGAAAGTAAAGGAGATTATTTTTACCTGCGTTAGCCAAATAAAGGACAGGACTGCACCCTTCACAAACCGTAAAAATTAAGTTTATTAGTTTTACAGTTGACAGTTCACTATAAGTCCACACAAACAATTCTGGTTTCCTTGCACTAGCCATTTCGTCGTAGCCTATTCTGTCTGTTTGTATAGCCTACAGCGCAAGATTTGGTCAATTTCTGTAAAGAAACAGTGCCACCTATAGGCCTGGGATATGAAGTAACGTGTTGAGTCGTGTTGAGATGGATCCGTTTGGACGCAAATATTCTTGATACAGTTCCAGGGAAGACAGAGGAAAAAAAGATCGGTTTGGTACGTGTGGACTAGGCCTAAGTGTAGGGTGTTGAGCCTGACCTTAGCTACCGTCATTGGTCGATAGTAATCTCAAACATTTAATTGGTCAGTCAGTCACCTCAATAGCGCAAACTTCCTTGTTTAGTGAAAGTTCACTGACGAATTAAAACGTAAATTTCCATGTTTTTGTCTCGGTCGATATCAACATGAAGCTGAGTGCCTGACCTGCAAAGCAGGCACTTACATGTCGGTCGCAAATAAAGGTGCCAACGACCGACCTACAGGTAGGCTACACAATATTCAGCAAAGCAACAAACGGCAGCGAGGGGTGAGAGCTCATCAGCTAAAGTTTTTCGACCTAACATTACGTCTCCAAAAACATTTTGATGGCACATCAACTCATAACCATAGATTTTAAAAAATATAACATGACGAACACTTCTGCCATTGTCTGAGCGGCCTTCTCTGGACGATTGCCGACCTAGCAACTTTCTAGCTTTGGGTAGGAAACTGCACTTTGGTTATCCCTTTAAACGGCCTTTAAGGGATAGCCTGCACACTGACAACAGCAGATGTCAATAATCCTCTATCTAGGCTACTGTAGCCTATATGCAGGTGAATTAAATATGTTGGCATAACATAAGGGATAGATGTAGGCCTATTTCTTTACAAAAAAATATCTAATAATAATGGATTGAAAAGAGGTAGGCCTAATAATAGACCAGACATGATTGAATAGATATAAGAAAATGGACATATCCACATCAGTCCCCATCAACACAACTGTTTTCACAGGTCAGGATTATTAAGCTCTAAAACAGATTGTTCAAAATTACAGAGCTAGGCTACTGTAAAAGATTCAGTTTGTATTTTCAGAAACACCTTGGATCAAATTTAGAGATATGCGACATTAAAGATGGGTTGCCATCCAAATATATCTTGCGCGTATAGAGCTCGCTTTTATTGTAATTATTGTTTTTGCACATTGAAAACTTTCAAGTGCAGTGTTTTACTGTTAGCGTTGGGCCGGCCAATCAAGCTCATTATCATACATAAATCACCATGTCTGTTGAGTGTCCTTTTTCACAAACCCAAATCTGGTCACCCTAGCTAATGTGGTGAAGGTATTGTCAGAGGTGGAAAAAGTATGAAAATATTGTACTCAAGTAAAAGTACCAATACCTTGATAAAATATTACTCAAGTACAAGTTAAAATACCGATCTGAAAATGTACTCAAGTAAAAGTAAAAAGTAGTTCATTTAAAATGTACTTTAAGTAAAAGTTACTTAGTTACTTTTTTTTTTTTTTGGGGGGGGGGGGGGGGGGGGTACCAGAACAACCAGTTTTACCAGAGACTTTCTAATGAGGAGACACAGCACTCAAAAAATCCTCCATAGTAATGCATGGGGTTAGTTTGTAACGCCAATATGGCAGTTGTCTACACATATCACAACCCTTCCGCGGCAAAACGTTGACATGTGAATACGTTGAGCCAATCATGTGGTGTGTTGTAAAATACATTGAGCCAATCATGTGGTGTGCTGTGAAGACATCGTGCCAATCATCTGTTGTGATCTCGCTGCTGGAGCAAGATTGGTGTCGTGAAGCCTTACGCACACTCATTTCTGCCGAAATAGATGCACGATAAGTGCCCAAAAAGTGTTGCAATATGGCCGCCGAGTGGAGGTACTTGCCTGATAAGGATGTTGAGAAATGGAGATCTATGTGAAAAATCACCTACTTTAAGTTCTTTAAGTTTGAGCAGTAGTTGATTTTCAAAGTTAGTTGCACTCATCCTTGGGTCGCTTTGCAGTGAACAGTAATCCAGCACAACTGAAAAGCCCCTCACAGGCAGCTGAGGCAGGCAGGCCAATGTTGAGTTGCAGAGAGTTTTTTTTATATTTGGAAATGAGCAGAAGGTTCAGCAGATTAAAGGGCGTCAAACTAGGGGGGAAAGTGGGAAGTATAGGGCCCCAATAGAGGAGAGGGCCCTTGAAAAGTGGAATACAGGGGGCACAACATTTGCATCAGGCATTAGTAATAACTCAGGTAATCCACACATAAAAATCCAAACAACTCCATAAGTAGAGTCATGTGTAATGAAGTGGAATAACACAGGGAAAAAGTATTGAACACGCTAAGAAAAAGCACTAAGGCAAGGAAAGGGAAGGAACGAGCTGGAATCTGTACGTAGTTAGAGAGTAGTTATCCTTTCTATCTGCGCAAATTAATATAAGCTTGGTTAGTAGCTTACATATTGATGGGCTATAAAAAGGTTTTTCATTACCAAGGTGTCACACAAGAAACATTTCATGATGGATAAAAGCAAAAAGCTCTCCCAAGACCTTTGCAACCTTATTGTTGCAAAACATATCAATAAAACTGGTTACAGATGCATTTCAAAACTTCAGAATCTTCCAGTAAGCAGCATGGGAGCCATTATCTCCAAGTGGAAGAAACATCACTGCATCATCAACCGGCACAGGATCTCCTCGCAATATTTCTGACCAGGGAGTCAGAAGGATAGTCAATTCCAAGAGCCAAGGACCACTCGGAGAAAGCTCCAGAAAGACTTGAAGGCAGCCGATTCAATTAAATTCAATTAAACAGTTCTGGAAGTAATCTGGAACTAAAGATCAGGATTCACAAGAGGGACCCCTGGAATCTGTTTAGAACAATGGACCAAAATCACACCTGATACTGCGACTAATAAGTTTTGTCATACAGGAAATGTCTTGAGGCTTTTCCACAAAGTATTGAAGAAATTTCAGTAGGCACGTTCAATACTTTTTCCCTGTGTCATTCCACTTTAATACACAAAACTCTTATGTTTGGATTTTTTATATGTGTGTTAATATAATGAGTGGTGAAAATTTCGAATAGACTCACTGGAAGTTTAGGCTAATTACTGAAAAAAAAAATGAAGCGTTCAATACTTATTTCCACCATATATTTATTTTACCTGAATATTTTAACTCCCAAATTAAATGTAAAAATGAATGTCAGACGAAATGTAAAGTTTGACTGACTGGATTTTGTATACAAAACATAGTGAAAACTGTCTAAGGTCACTCTCACTCTCCCTTGCTAAAGAGCTAAATGGTTTAGTCCGCCTGCACGATTCATAAGGTAGTCTATCTTTTGTTTATTTAGTTGAGCATCGCTAGTAGTGGACCGCTAATTGTTGTGCTGCTGGTGCAATGTCTTTCTCCAAGAAAGCCAAGTCGGGTTACTAAAAACAAAGGCCAAAACAGGAAAAAGAGAGACATCAAAATGAGGGGAAACAACTGCTAATAAACTTCTTTCCAAAGAAAGGTGAGCACAAACGTCAAAACACGAAATCCAATGGTGTTTGCTTGAATATCTCCGCAATCATTGGTGCTAAAACGAACTGAGACAACCCATTGGAAAAGCGGAAAATACACTTTCATAGGTTAGGCTAATCTGATGCATCTCGTGATCCAGCTCCATCTCCATCACTTTCAGAAAGACTGCATGGCGTCAGCTTGATTCATGTCCTGTTGTAGGCTACATGCTGATCATTATCACTAGGCTAGTGGTTTAGGGCGCGATTTTTTTTCTGTTTTCTGTTTTCGTTAGTCTTAACTTTTTTTTACTCAAGTAACGGATGGGATTTTTGATGTAGCGAAGTACAATACTTCACTCAAAAAGTAATCAAGTAAAATTTAAAATACCGATTTTATAAACTACTTAAAAAATACAAAATACACAGAAAAACTACTCAATACAGTAACGTGAGTAAATGTATTTCGTTACTTTCCACCTCTGGGTATTGTTGAACATATGGAACATGTGAATGGTAAATACACACAGACACATGTTTACATACACATGGGGCATGCAGGGAGTTAGTACATAGGCTAATGTGGTGAAGGTATTGTTGAACATATGGAACATGTGAATGGTAAATACACACAGACACACACAGACACATGTTTACATACACATGGGGCATGCAGGGAGTTAGTACATAGGCTAATGTGGTGAAGGTATTGTTGAACATATGGAACATGTGAATGGTAAATACACACAGACACACACAGACACATGTTTACATACACATGGGGCATGCAGGGAGTTAGTACATAGGCTAATGTGGTGAAGGTATTGTTGAACATATGGAACATACATGTGCCCTTTTTTGCTTTTCTTTATTTCTTCTCTTTCTCACTGCAATGGTTCAACATCCAAATAAAGTTTCAGCAACAGCTGACAGTAGGTGGAGGAAAAAGGCTCATTGACAAAGAAAACAAAAACAGGTTGGCACAATTTGTGCTAAGAGACAGAAGAGACTGAAATCCAGAGCAATGATGCCAAAACATCTTAACATCTTATCATAACCTGAGACCAACCAACTCTGGCAGCAAAACAGACTAACAGTACCCATTCAGCAAAAATGCCATTCAGATCTAGGGCTTCTAAATAGGAAAAGAGGGGGAATCGAAAATATATTGCCTATTCTTGTAAATCTAGTTTTTTTTTTCCTTCATGGTTTTCTTGTTTCAACAACACCCGGCGTGCACACAGTCACACATTGCCTGTCATTAGAACCCATCTGTCACCCCCACACAGCAGCCACATGCTGTAACTCTCCCACAACCGTATGATAAGGTTTCCATATCACACACGCTGGATACATGACAATTCCCTGCCCTGATAAAACTGCACTCGCTTTTCAGACGTGGGAGGATATATGAACATGTTTGCCAGTCGATTCCAATCCCCGCACAAAGAGGCATGGTTTGGAGGCCCTGTACGTATGTGCTTATGCAAATTCACGTTTACTGTTTACTGTGAGCCAGACGATGCAGAAGCGGAGTGGAATGCGAGTGTGCTTCCTCCAGTGCGGCAGCACATTCAGAACCCAGAATAACTGCAGGGCTCGCCCCATCACCAAAAACGTGGGATGCGATAGAATGGATTATTTAGGGGGGGGGGGGTTAACAAGCAGCCTACTTCGCACTCGCTCACAGGAAGATGTGAAGTCAGCAGCAGACAGCATCCCCATCTAAAGCCCTGACTTGGGCACTTTATAGCCTCTTCACTCCTTTCCTCCTCGCTAAGGCTGAGGCAATTGGAGATCAACATTAGATGGATTGCTTAGGCTGCTGTCAGTGCATTATTGTCCTCTATCAAAAACAGAGGTGTGTGTGTGTGTGTGTGTGTGTGTGTGTGTGTGTGTGTGTGTGCGCATAGCAAACATTCTCTTCACATTCAGAATTGATTCTGATTACTGTACATGTCATGGTTGAGGGACCTCTTTCTTCACATAATACTGACAAAATGCAGTCTAATACCATGCACAAGATGTCAAGAAGTCAATGATTGTCCTGAGTGGTAGCTACAGGAATACAGAGATGGAGTGAGTCCTTTTTTAAGTAATTAATAATCCATCCACTTGCCTTATGATGGATTTTCTGGGCTTGGAGGCAAATAATGGTTACATTAAAGATGATCAATAATTACATTTTTCTTCTCGTTTGTTAATAGATGAAACTACGACGGAGTATTAGGGCCACACATGAAGAAAAAAAATATTTTTGCCATGGCGAGATTAAACTCGACGTGTCGACATTAAACTCGACATTTCGAGAATAAAGTTAAAATATAATATTGTAGTGAACTGAGCCTAGCTGGTTCATGACTGAACTCCCATAATGCTGTGCAGTGTATGTGTATGTGTGTAATGTTGATGTTGGTTTTAGTATGAGTAATTGCGTTTACCTTGTCATGTATGTGTTAGCTGGTATAGTCTTTCTTTATGTTGTACCTCATTTGTTTACCCCGTGTATTGTATGTGACTACCCTGTTTGTGTATCGTGCTTGTTTAATTGACCTCCTTTGTGTTGCCTGTGTAATGACATTCGTGTGTTTTGGTGCGTAACCAATAAAACCAATCTGAGACAACTTTGCAGTTTGTTACAATATCTACTTTAATCTCGACGTGTCGACTTTAAAGTCGACATGCTGACATTAAACTCGCAATAGGCCCTACTGTTTAAACATAGCCTACACAGTTTAAGCTACAGTATGTAGCCTACACTAATACACAATATGTTACATGAAAAATGGGCTTCAAATAGGTGTTATTTCAGATAGATTGCTAGATTGCAGATATTCAGATAGATTGCGTCTTGTCTGTTAACTACTCATTGCCGTCATCGTGAAGTGCTGTCTCGCGGTTATGGAAATACCATGCACTATGCCGTTTAGGCTAAATAGCTAGAAAAATATATGTATCCAATGATATAATGTTTCTATACAAAATGTTATTTCACTCTGTTTTACGTGGGTAAGGCCACTGCACATCCAATAATGGGCCTACAATAAATAAATAAACCGCTAATGACGTTTAGGCTACTTTTGACCATTGCATTTATCGCCTGTAACTCCGTGATAGGACCTAAGAGCAAAGTAGCCTATTTGGCTGAGCAACGTAGGTTAATATATGTTCTATGTTTTGTCCACATGATATAGGCCTATGTCTAATCATTGTTGCACTCGAACACTCTGAATCATTGTTGCACTTGTTGCATTGTTTCATTCGTCCTCCCTTTCAATCGTCTCGAGCGGTCGTTCTCTCTCCAAACTAACTTTATTCTCAAAATGTTGAGTTTAATGTCGACACGTCGAGATTAAAGTCGACATGATATTTCAACTTTATTCTCACATTAAAGTCGATACGTCGAGATTAAAGTCGATCTTACATTTCAATTTTTTTCTCGAAAAGTCGAGTTTAATGTCGACATGGCGACTTCAAAATCGACATGTCGAGTTTAATCTCGTCATGGCAAAAAAAAAATGTCCTTCATGTGTGGCCCTAATACTCCGTCGTATGAAACACTATGTGGTTATTGGAAAAAATAATTAAGAAAAAATAAAATTTTACTAGAGATATATTGTCTAAACCATTTAAAGCAGTAGTGTTGTTTTGCACAAAAGCTAGTGACCTGACTACCTAAAAGAGACAGAAAGAAAAAACATGCAAACCACCAAAACTGATAAAAACTTGTCTGAACATTGATATCTTCTGGTAATACTATAGTTGGCAATGAGCTGCAGTAGAGGCTTTTTTACATTCTGCGCAGTGCTGCTTTACATGGAGTAAAACGCAAGCAATACTACCTTGCCATTTTGGTTTGAAGTGGGCTCTGTTACACACATCAGAGACACTTTGTCAGATGGATCTGGATGAAATGTCATCTGACTGCATCTATTCTGTGTGCAGGTCACCAGTAAACTGAGGCAAATAGGACAGGAGTCCATTAATCACAAGGGCTCAGAGGTCCCAGATGACTGACAGCAGACTGAGAGAACTGAGTGACAGTGGTTGCTGTTGGCAACCCAGTGGACAACCTGTGGACAACCCAGATGTCAGCTCAGGTGACAGAGAAAACGTGCTTGTCCACAGAGGAAAAGGGGTCATGTGGACACAAGCACGTCCAGAGAGACGATAAGAAGATAAGTGGACATCACGTTCCAGGCCTGTGATCTGTCTGATCTATGATCTGTCATCCCCTCAGGTTAACACACCCGACTTGACCTCTGCCTGTTCTGTAGACAGATCACATCCACAGATGAGCGTTCCAATGCCTCAACTGCTTGAGCAAGGTGCTACGTAATAGTAAAGACTACCCATACCTACCTACCAACATGGGGAAAGGGGATTTTGTTTTGTCCACACACATTGAGCATAGTGTTAGTTCATGCCATCCAATCAGCTGATCTCAACCAGGGGGAATGGATCAGCTGATTCCCTGCTACGCCTACGATTTGCTAAATGTGTTCACGGCGCCTTGTCTAAGCTGCTTTCCCCTACCCATTCATTTCCACTTCCTCTGCAAGCTACTTTGCAACCCACGTCCACCCCAACTCCTGCTTTCATGCTCAAACGATGTCATGTTGTTGTCATTCATAAGTGCTCTGTTTTGTTCTCCTGCTGCTTCTCCCCCGGCCTGAGGCTCCACGAGTGCACATGGACGGCCAGCTGAGTCCAAGAACAGAGCCATAGTGACAAAGATAATTGTATTATTGCAAATTGAAATAAATACTCTCTTTTCACTGAAGTGGTCCTGACTGAATTGCAATTGTTTTCTCAATAATAATGCTATCAATAATAATGATATTGTTTTAAGTTTTATGTATATAGCACCTTTTTTCAAACTCAAGGTCGCTTTAAAGAGTCAAAGCAAGAATAGCAACATTTCAACCGTTTAGGCAAAAACACCCCAATGCAATCCATCACCTCCCTCTGTGTATGAGGGGAGACCTCTACTGGCCTCACAACACCTTTCCCACAATGCCTTGGGCACACTGTCAGCTCCACTGGTCATCATAGCAACAAAGACCCTATTAAGCCGTTGATGAAGTCTAGTCTCTAGTTTTCTTACAGAAGTCTAAGTGCTGCAACATACTTGAAGGTCAAGTTATTTTTATTAACATGGGCATCTTTTCCCATAATTCCCATAGCTTCTTATTTGGAATCTTTCAAGCTTTTTCTCTTGACCCCTGACCAAAATATTGAATTGTTGGGAGAATTGTTTTAAAAGCTTTAAAGTGTTTATCATGTTGTAAGTCGCTTAAATAGTCCCACCAGGAATCTATGAGAAAGAAAACAATTTTGAGCTTGTTCATTGTTGTTTTGCTTGTAAACCAGCATGTCCAAACCTGCAGTCTCTCTCACTCTCTGCACTCTCTCTCACTCACTCTCATGCAGTGGTATCGACACTGACCATCTTGGATGCGAGCCATGCTATGCTGACCGTCAAGTTGCCCGCCACCTCCTCATATGTCCCAGATACAGGCTGCTGACATGTCACAGGTTCGATCCCCTCGTGACCGACATCCCGTTCATCAATTCCCATCCTCTGCCTCAGCGCAGTGGCGTGTCAAGACCACACTTTGGCTAATTCATCCTCGTTGGACACATCGACTGTGGCAGGTCACCGCCTTTGATTCTCCATCTATCTCTCTTTGAAAACCTCTTACCATGGATCAATGGCTAGGATAGATCTCTTCCTCCTCCCTCCTCTTCCACATGCTAAGGCCCCCTGTCTAACAGCCAGACCAATCGGTTTCTCCACCGATGTGTACAGCTTTCCGAAAGATATTCCCACATTCTGTGCTTCCACTCAACCGACAGAACCCCGCAACCCCTCCACCACTTATATGATTTCCACTCCATTCAACAAGACTCCTTGCCGACATCAAGACTGTGAATTTCCTTACACCGAACTGAGAGAGGTCTTTTCACTAAATGCAATTCAAATGGTGTGTCATAAACCCATGTTGAGCAGTTGATGGCTGAAACAGCAGCCTCCTACATACCGTCACACCCATAGCACTGCGGGCTCTCCAACGGTTAAACGTGCTGGCCGAGGCATGTCCAATTGGACAGAGCACTCAGAGAGCCTGGCTTCACACAGTGAACGCGGAGGCTGACAGCGCTACGCTATGTGTTAGCCGTGTCAAGACAGCCCACTGTCAAGAGAGAGCGGGAGCCATCCCAATGCAATTGGCAGCTGACAGGTTGTGTTTGTATTGTGTGTGTTTCAAAGGCTACTGGGACAGGATGAGAGAGAGAGGGGAGGGGGAGAGAGAGAGAGAGAGAGAGAGAGAGGGAGGGAGGGGGGGGGGGGGGGGGCTTGGATGCTGTGTATTCCTATGGGAACGGCTTGCGGCCACCTCTTGGAGAGGAAGAGATATCTCTCTCTCTCTCTCTCTCCCTCTCTCCCTCTCTCTCTCTACTCTCTGCTCCTCTCCTTTCCTACCCAGTCAGCCTCTCAGGAGCTGGAGACGAAAGACAGATGAGAGGTTTGGAGGGTAGATGAGAGGATGGAGAGATCGTTGAGAAAAAGAGAAAGAAGCTGATAGCTCAGAGGAGTGAAAGTACAAGTGAGAGCAGAGAGAGAGAGAGAGAGAGAGGGAGAAAGGGAGAAATATGGTAAGGTGGGAGGTCCTTTCTCAAGTGTAACACACACACACACACACAAACACGCAGACAGACACACTTACACAGACACACACGCGCACACACACACACATCTAAATGGGCCGGGAGGAGTGAGTGTGTGTGTGTGTGTGTGTGTGTGTGTGTGTGTGTGTGTGTGTGTGTGTGACTGAGCAGGCAGAGACAGAGATGTCGGCCATCATAGGAGGATAAGGGGGGAGGTTAATAGCAGTCACATCGCTATTCTCCCTCCCATCTCTTCAGTTCTTTACCTCTATTTCTCTCCCTCTCTGTCTCTCCGTCTCGCTCACTGTCTGTGTGTGTCCTTTCCCCATTCCGCTTGAAAAAGAGCTGCTGAGAGACAAATGTCTGTTTGTGTGTGTGTGTGTGTGTGTGTGTGTGTGTTTCTTTTCCACTCAGCTTGAAAAAGGCGTTATGACGTGTGTGTGTGTGTGTGTGTGTGTGTGTGTTTGTGTGGATGTGTCTGTTTCTTCACCACTCAGCTTGAAAAATACATTATGAGGTGTGTTTGTGTGTGTGTATTTTTGTGCATATATGTGTGTGTATGTGTGTGTGTGTGCACGCGCATGTGTTTGTAAATTTCCCAGCCATCCCAAGTCGTCAGCGGCTGCGATTAAGCCACTGTAATTAGACTCTACTTTAGATTCTGGAGACGAGGCACGTAGCGCTTTGATGAACGCACCCAGCCACCGTGCGTGGCGTCATCTCGGGCGACCAGGAGTTGACTCGCCAAGCCTGGCACAATCGATCATGCGCCAAACCTTGACACGGAGGCAGCCGTGTCACCATGACACAGCCGCTTTTTTGGCCTTTTTATGCCTTTGATAGGACAGTGGAGAGAGACAGGAAGCGAATGGGAGAGAGAGCAGGGGTGGGGCCCAGACACACTTCTTACTTAAGACAGATGAAGTGCAGTTAGAGGAGGCGAATGTGGAGATGTAATGGAAGAAGGAAGTTTAAATACAAATTCACATTAATGGACCACTGACAGTTAAATCATCCCAATGTCCAAAAAAGACTCATTCACTCAACATGAGTGACTCTGAAATGAGGGAAGGAGACAGAGCGACATTAACTTTCGATGTAATGGCTTCAAAATGAATCTTGCACAGCACTAACAGCTATCTCAGAGCCTCATATGCACAACAGAGATAAAAGCTGGGTGTAACTAAATGGCCTTTTTCCTTTTGTTCCTACTGGGAAAGTTTTAAAGGAAAAGTGAACAATACGTGACCGATTACGCACATTCTAATGACTCCTCTGTACGCCGGCTGCCTGGAAACAGACTGTCAGGTTGCCCGTGCCTTGCGTTTCTTGTCATTGGGCAATGAGCAGAACTCGGCCAGTCTCTATGTTTGTGGACCTCGGGGCTCGCAAATGTTCCCTGTCCCCTCTGCACAGATGACAGTTTTATGTAACCAGCGCAAACAACTATATCCACGCCATTTCTTCAGCCACGCACTCTGAGGCTACACTATGGGTTATCATATGCAGTGCAGTGGCCTATAGTAAAACAATATAGAATATATAGAATACAGTATATAGAATATTCTAAGAGAAGGTGCTAAGACATTCAGGTGGCCAAGGACTGTGATTTAGAGCATAGAGGTTGAGATTTTTGTTTGTAATTACACTCCTGTAGGTGTAACACTCCTCTAGGTGTAACATTGTTCCTGATCCAGTGACTCTCTCTCAGCAACACAAACACAAACACAAACACGCGTAAAAACACACACACTCTCTCTCTCTCTCTCTCTCTTACTCTCTTTCACACTTTTTTTTATCATGCTACAACTTTAAACCACAGCGACTTTTGTGTGAGGAAAGCACAGCTACAATCATCAATAGGCCAAGTTTATGGAGTGAACAAGGCCGAGAGACTCTGTTCACAGCAGGTATGAGAACTGGAAGGCTAATCGGAAATACCTCACATGAATCAGGCAAAAGCATTCTTCTGATAGAGTGTCTCTGCCAGCATAATGGGGTTTGAAAGGGCTCCTCTCCTCTCCTCTTCTCTCCTCTCCTCCACTCTCCTCTCCTCTGCTATTCAACAGAGATTTCACAAGTACACAGACTGCGTTTGTGAAAGCGACAATCCGTGCTCGACTGGAAGAAACTCCTCAAACGATCTCAAGAGGGTACGACAGTCGTGAGGAAGAAAGGACAAGAGCTCCCTTCTCTGCAGATCCCTTCAGGGGAGACAGCTTGGGTCAACGTAGTGGGCGCCCAATACTTGCTCTCACATGAAAGGACAGCATAAACTAAACATTGTGATCTGCTGATATCTGCCAACAGAGTGAGAGAAATGGTGCAGATAGATAGATATATAGATAGATAGATAGATAGATAGATAGATACTTTATTGATCCCCAAGGGGAAATTCAAGGAATATAGCATAATAGCATAGCATAATGCATAATAGGAACATAGATATACATGGCTAAGTGGATTGTATGTGCATAAGTGTGTGTGTGTGTGTGTGTGTGTATGATGGTGCATGCCGGTATATATGTGTGCATGTGAGTGGTTGGGATATGCCACGGGGAAGAAGCTGTTGTGCCTCTCCATGTCCTCTCCAAGTGACATACAGTAAAGGCAACCAGATGGACACAGACATCTGTGAGTGTGCACACACACACATACTGTACACACACACACATACATACACACACACACACACACATACATACATACACACACACACACACACACACACACACACACACTCACTCATTCACACACTCACATGCACACATATATTTATATGTCAGGGCAAGAGAAAGAGAAATAGCAGGAAAGAGAGGAACAGAAAGGCATATATAGAGATGGAGAGAACACAAGACAGAGAAAGAGAGAGAGAGAGAGAGAGAGAGAGAGGGAGAAGAGGAAACTCAGTTTTCTCAGATTGATGGGTATATTTAAATGATTATGGCAAACTGACAGGAACCCAATGGGGCGGTACGCAGACAGAGTGCCTGTCTAATGTCATGCAGCCCTACACTTCTAGTCTCACTCATGCACGCAATCACACTTACAAACACACACACAAACTCTCACACACACACACAGAGGGCCCAGCGTGTCCTCTCATAATACAAGTTCCATCCATGCGCCTCTGTGACAGAAACTATAGGCACTTTTAAAAACATAAATAAAAGCTTTCTGGAATCAACCCCCAACCTATAACAATCCATGCGAAACTCATCTTCCTACAGCACACAAATCACACAGAGAAAACCAGCTGAAGGCAAGTAATTGGGGCACCGTTGTGTCGCAAACACATTGAGTGATTCCCCCTGACTCTTACCTAATTTGGGCAGGGAGTATTTGACTTTGAAGTAATCCTCGTAGAACTGCAGCAGCCTCTTTGTGATCTGCAGCGCGTAGTCGCCCGATCCACTCATGATGGCGTTGGGCCTGGCGTACAGGCGGATCTGAGGGGAACAACAGACACATGAAATAAAAATTAAAGGAAAAATAACTCACAAGGACATCAGATAGAGTTAGAAGCTCAGAGGAAGGCAGTTTTCAATAGTTCAACATTGTTTTTCATCCTTTCATTTATGTCTCCCTACGACACATAAAGCACTCGCTAGTGTACGGGGTGGTTTTGTGTTTTGGCTATCCTGTGGTGTATCAGGCTCTTATGGAATCCATCACCAGACGTTATTGAATGGCATCTGTGTGGGGTTCTCAGACGCCACACATCGTGTTTGTGTGTGACGGGCGCCGCAGCAGCGCCTGCCACATATCAATCCCCATCCGTCTGCCGGCCCGGCCACCGTTTCATCCAGCGGCTTTGTTGTCGTCCATCAACCGAGAGCCAAATTAGATTTTTTCGCTGAGCAAACAAAGCATTTTGCATTTGTCGTTAACGCTCGTTGTGTTGCGGTTTCTGCCGAGCCCCCGCTGAGGGAGATGGAGAACGTGAACGGTGAAGTGAGGTGTCGCCTTTTGTTTGAAATGTTTTCCCTGGATAATAATGATCTGTCTCCTCTTCCGACAGGCCGAGGCTGATGCATTGCTTCTGCGCGTCGGAGGGATGGATGCCTCCGCGGGCTCAAGGCAAACGAGCTCCATTGCCAGCCAAATAAAGACATATAGACATATGCAGGGGAGGTGACTATCAAGATATCTTCTCTACAGATGACTACTGTTCTAATTACATGCAATAACTTACTAGAAATCTATACATATACTAACCGACTAACTCACAATATAAAAACAATTGGCCATGACTCTACATCATAGCTTTAGTATTGACTACAGTGCAACAGCACTTTCATGTTTGATATCCTGTGCTGATGTAAGCCTAAGCTAAATGTTAACTTTAACCCCAAACCTGGTTTCCCTTAAAGGTGTATTGTAAGTCAGCATTTTACTACTGAAGAATAACATAATAGTTTAACATCACTATATTAAGGTCCATGCATTATAAAATGGAGCGTAATATAGTATGTGCCATTTATTTTGAGCTATACGACTATGACATTCTATAGGCAGCATCAACGAATCCACAGTTAATCAATGTGATGAAAAGAGAAGTCCGCACTAATGTCTTACAAGAAAGCCTGGCAAGGACAGAACACAGTGGTAATTGGACTTCAATAGAGCACCCCTCCCTATCAAAGGACATTCAGTATTGATCTATGGCGATGCCACAAAGACAAGGCCATAGACTTCACTTCACTTATTAATAGTGAGAGAGAGATGACATGTATGCTTAGTCTTTCTCCTTCACTCACTCTCTCTCCCTTCATTTCTCTCTCTCTCTCTCTCTCTCTCTCTCTCTCTCTCTCTCTCTCTCTGTGTCTCTCATTAAGACTCTTTCTCTATCTCCCTACCATTTCAATCTTCACCTTAGCCATTCCATTTCTTTCAAACAGAGAGGAGAATCAATCACAAGCAATGTGAATGATGTCGTTTGCAAATGCAATTGCTTTCTGGGGTTTTAAGCTGTCGGATCCTTATCAAGAGGACACAAATCAGGCCCTTATAAAATGAGGACAGGGTTTAGGATGGTCTGGAGGGGGGGGGGGGGGGGCAGCAGAGAAGCAGAGCCGTCCAAGGGGGGAGCTGTGGAGGGGGGGGGGGGGGAGCTCATCAGGACACTGCGGAGGTCAACTCACCGGCCCCCCCCATTCCTTTTCCTCCAGGGAAGAGTAGCAGAGATGAGATGAGATGGGGCGAGTTTTATCGCTCGCGTGCCTCTGATACCGACATAATGACCGCCCCCACCAGGGACCACGCTATGTGGCATCTACTGAGGCCTCCGGGGCTACTGGCCAGGAAGGGTAGGGCCGCCGCATGGGTGGGTCACCACGGCGTGATGTGGCTTGTCCCCACTCAGCTCCAAGCAGACCAGTCGATAAAACCATCATGACCGCGGCCCAGACTGCTGCGCCCAGGGGAGCGCCAGCAGACACACGTCCGGCACACC
This sequence comes from Alosa sapidissima, assembly GCF_018492685.1. NCBI lineage: Eukaryota > Metazoa > Chordata > Actinopteri > Clupeiformes > Clupeidae > Alosa > Alosa sapidissima. Next base: position 19,254,478 of record NC_055979.1, on the reverse strand, counting down.
ACACATCACGCAAGGGCACGCGGGCCGGTCATACGCAAGCCACTGACTGGACGAACTGGGCCACTCAGGAGCCTCATGGGACAGGCACGGCCGATGGAGATGAAGAGGCACACCATTCCTCATCATCAGGGACATGGCGGAGGTGTGACTTTCGGTTACTGCTAAATTAAAGTTAATTGAGTCATTGGTGGGCAGTACTGAGACAGGGATTTCTCAAAGGCCAACAGGGTGTGATAGTGCCCGGCACATCTGTCATTAGTTACATTAGTGCAAGTGGTGCAGGGCGGAAAGTCTTGTTCACAATTGTAAAGAGGTAATTAATTATATTGTGCTTTGATCTGATAACCTGCCATGTGTTTACACCAGTCAGTCAATTAATTGAATACTGTAAGAATAAAATTAAAACTGACCAAATATGTATGGGCCACAGATGTATATAAACTCTCTCTCTCTCTCTCTCTCTCTCTCTCTCTCTCTCTCTCTCTCTCTCTCTCTCTCTCTCTCTCTTAAACATCTCTCTCTCTCTCTCTAGCTCTTTTTCTGTCTTGCCATAAATGCAAATTTACTGTACAAGTGAGCTTGTTGCTGAAGCACTCACTCTCACTCACACACACACACACACACACACACACACACACACACACACACACACACACACACACACACAGTCTCTATCTCTCTCATTTTTGCTTCTCTTTTTTTGTTCTCGCACTAAGTGCAGAGCAAATCTCTGTGGGGGAGTTCGGGCGGCTGCCACCACTTCAAAGAACAGCACATAATTGTTTTAGGGTGAGTGCAGCCGCAGCGCTGCCTGAGCTCCCTGACACCACCAGCACAATGGTGCCTGGCCCACGAGGCTTAGAGCCTGCATGTCGACTCCCACCACTCCTCCCGCTCCAGAGCTGCGTCTCGGGGAGGCATGCGCTTTAAGGAAAGTCTGGCTCTCTGGAGATAGCCCAGAGAGAAAGAGACAGAGAGAGAAAGAGAGAGAAAGAGACAGAGAGAGGAAAAAAAGAAGAAAAGAGAGGAGGGGTAATTAGCCCAACAAGGCTGCGCACCGTTTTTGTAATGAGTTCAAGTTGAACAGTCTCCTCTTTTCACCAATCTGTGCTGTGCTAGCAAACTCGCTTTTCTACTGCGTCGACAGAAACAACAGCATTCTAAGATGTGATGGGAACCGTATATAGCGTATGGAGGGGAAGTTAATCTCCTCACAGCGTTGGTGGTTAAAACCCATTCACTGTTCTGTCTGAGAGCGTACAGGTGAGGGAGTCTTGACGATGACTCCGACGCCTCTGAGGATCAGGAAGGACTGTTCTCCCAGGGCCAGGGCGGAGAGTGTCCAGAGATTATGCTTACTAAAGGTCATTACATCATCAGCTGAGCTGCGCTGTGGGGAGCAAGCCGAAAAATTGATTAATCGTTTCGTTTCTCGGTGGTATTAGTGGCGGGAGCCTGCGATGTCTGTGGAGTGGCGCTGACTTCCGACAAGGACGAGGAGCAATGGCCGTAGACCACACTCTCCCTGCTCTCACACGCTCAGTGCACACACACACACACACACACACACACACACACACACACACACACACACACACACACACACACACACACAAAATGAAAACCTTCCTCTCTGGACTCTGAGATTGCCCTCTGATGATGGATGGGGTGACGGGTCCGTTCCGTTACGATAATATGATTGATGGGAACAGCTAGAAGGGGAGAAGGGGAGCCGCTAAAAAAGATTTGGTGTGGGGGGTGAGCGTAGCCTAGATATGGCCAACACTCATTATGAAGGGCTTGCTGTTAGGGAGAATTATCAGACAGTATTGAGAGGGGGGAGGGAGGTGGGGGGTTGGGGGTTGCTGATTGTGACCTCAAGTTATAAAGGGTGGGGTGTCCTTTAGTGTGGACTCACGTGAATGTGGAGGAGTAGCATTAAAGTCAGTGGGATCGTCAAAAAGTCAGTCATCAAGGCCAATAAACCTCATGAAAGCTGAACCAAAATGAAGTATATATAGTGTATTCACTTGGCTTTTCAGTTAAACAAGTGCTCACTGAGAGAAATAAAATGGACCAGGATTTTAAGGGTCCATAATGGATGCTGTAAATAAGTGAACAGAATGTCAACTCTGAGCACACCATATAAACACACACACACACACACACACACACACACAAAAAAAACTTTCAGCAGTATGTTTGGTTGACTCGTTGTCCTCCATGGGTGATTGCAGGGGAGCAGTGGAAGCCTCACCACCGCCTGACAATCAGGTTTGAATCGTAATCGCACCATAGCAAATCTACGTCACGTGAATAAAGGCATCCGCTAAATACCAGTCGCTTTCTGTTACTTACCAGAACCCCGCTATCGGTCAGGGCCTCTCTGTAGGTGAAGTTGCACACAGCCCAGGCCAGGTAGTAGGTGGACATGCGCGGGGTCCTGGAGAAGTAGTTGGTCGCCCAGCCGTCGTCGTCGGTGACGGAGTTCTCCACGGGCATGTTGGACAGGGACAGGTAGGAGGCCTCGTGCTTCAGACTGATCCGGAACGTGGCCTTGTAGATGGGCTCGTCGAAACACGGGAATGCTTTTCTGGCATGGGTCGGGGAGAACTGAGTCACAGCAAGATACCTGCAATACAAGGACACAATTACCAATGGACCTTGCTCTTGTGAATATTATGTGTGTGGGTGGGTGTGAGGTAGTGTGTGTGTGTGTGTGTATGTGTGTGTGTGTGTGTGTGTGTGTGTGTGTGTGTGTGTGTATGTGTGTGTGAGAGAGAGAGAGAGAGAGAGAGAGAGAGAGAGAGAGAGAGAGAGAGAGAGAGAGTGTTAAGATACTTAGTACAACCTATGTCTGCATGTACTGTATGTGTAGTGGTGTCTCGCTATGTCCACTATGTGTCTGTCTGGGCCTAACTGTTTCCATGCTTATAGAGATATAGAGATTAGATGGAGATGGATGTTTGCCAAGAAGAGACATTTAACGGACTCCTAAGTCACAGCTTGAAAGGTTATTTCACCTTGCTACACACATCCTTAAAAATTGCTTATAGCTGTACCTTGAATACAAATAACCCGCATGCACTCTGTCCTGGGACTCAACCTGCTGCCGCAAAATCCTGGCACACAAATTTATCAGTTCAAACACACCCCATAAGGCTAATATAGACACTAGGCCTTTTTCCTCCCAAAGACAACACAAGTCACCACATTTCTCCTCCTCACACTATTATGCTCTTGTCGCGTATATCCTGAAGAGCCGATGATAGTAACAGCAACAAAAGCCTGGGTTTAAATGTGTCTAGTCAGGATAACAAATGCTTGTTCCCTACTCCCCGCTGCTCAGCCAGCGCTGAGAATGTCACAGTGGATTTTATGCTTGCATCCACCAGCCTCCTCTGCTCATCACCACCAAGGTGACGCACGGCACGATAATATTTTAATTGACATCAGTCCTTGGCGTATAAAAGTATTTTTTTTTTGTGTTGTTTGCTCTTTAAAAAGATCAGCTTGGGTGTCTTCCAAATAAAATCACATTGAGTCACTGATAAGGACACAATGGCGTTTCTGAGCTAAGATCCTTGTGCAGTCAGGTTTTTCTCCTTCTTTCTTCTCTCTCTCTCTTTTTTTGCACATGGGCACATTTATCCCCTAATTATCATTCTTGACTATGCCGCTCTGGATGTGTGTCAAACTGCAGAATCATGAGTTTGGCAATAGTACGCCCTGAGACTCTTCTCTGCCAGATCAGAGGGTGGGTGTGTGTGTGGGGGGGGGGGGGGGGGGGGGGGTGTAAGAGAGAGACAGGGGGATAGATACAAAAAAGTCAGACAGCAAGTGGGAGAGAGAGAGAGCAGAAGAGAAAGCTACAAAAAAGAAAGCATGTGAGAGAGAGAGGGAGAGAGAAAGGGATGAGAGAGAGAGAGAGAGAGAACGCGAGGAATAGAAAGAGACTTCACTGTAAACGCCTTTGAACAGCAAAATTAGCAGTAGCAGCATGCGGCTTTGCCCTAAACTCCACCATGTAGATTCAAGAGCAGCTGGATTATCTCTTATCAAAGCTAGCTTTATACCACAGAGGGCAAACAGCCACCCTGTCTCCCCAGGAGGTGGTGGGTGACCCCTCTTTCATGGGCTGACAACACGACCACTACACCAGTGAGGGGAGAGAGACCTCCCTCTGAGTGGTGTCCGTGGAGACGGCTTATATAAGCCCCTGATATACACAGTGTACCTATGTGATTAAAGGTGCAGTCTCAGCTACCTGTCTGCTCTGATCTTCGACTGAGTCTTGGTTACCCTCCACCACCCCCTCCCCAAACACACACACACACACACACACACACACACACACTTTCTTTAATACCAGTTTTCAATCCATTATGGGGAAACACACAAATCTTTCTTTTGTAAATACATAGCGGTGCATCTTTTGTCAAGTTCCTGTTGACAAGTTGAACCCAATCCTGAACTTTTTTGTCAAATTACATATGGAGCTACAAACTCATACTTGCAAAGAACACATTTCAGGCTAAACTTCTCAGAATACAAAACAAAACAAAAAACTCTGTGACCATAAAATTGATGTGCATGACTAAGCTTCTCTTACAGAAAATGTAAAAGTTTCCATTAATTTCATCATGTCACAGAGCCTTGTGCATTATATTGAAATCATTTTAGTTGATAGCCAGAGCCTTTGAGTGCTTCCTTTAAGTGGCTTAACGACAAACTGGAGAACTCTTAATGTGCCTCTTTAACTGGAGTGTACATCCATTAAGGCCAAGGCAGTGTTAGGCCCATGCATAGAGAGTAATAATGTAGCCTACTCGGAACAGATTGCCTAAAGAACTTTGCTCTGGAGTCAGCTAGATGCCATCAACAGCATATGCGACCTACACACCGTCGTTTCTCTATGCTCTGAAGCCATCCAATGCTAATTAGCTTATTGCGTCCCCCAGTGTGAAAATAAGGTCACCTAAGTTGTTAGGATTCACATTAAGCGTCAGACCTCTGCTCCCTAGACATGCTGCCTTAAGTGCAAATGGCGACAATTAGCAGTAAACAGACACAATACTGACATTCCAGGCCTATCAACTTGAGAGTAGCTTCTCCATCTCAATTTAGAAGAGGAGGGGAAGGAAGCCATTAGAAGCAATTAGCTAGCACCCCCTGTGTTATGATTTTTCGGCATAATTAGTTCGTCTTCTTGGCTGCAGCTCTGCGGGGGGCAATCTGAGCATCAGGCGAAGGAGGGAGGCAGGAAAGACTTTTCATTTCCCTCAAAGGTAAAAGTTTGCTCCTAGGTTGAGATTTCGGAGTAGAGAGGAAGTCTACAGAAGAAACGAGTAGCCGTGCCGCGCCGCGCAGCACTGACAGCAGAGGCTGCGGGATATGGAGCAGCAGCACAAAGGCACAACACGCTCCTCCTGTGATATCAGACCAGGGTGAGAGGGGTGGCAGCCGATCGAAGGAGGTGCTAAAAACGCAAGCGAGAAAGCGGGAAGGGGTGTGTGGATGTGTGTGTGTGGAAGTGTGTGTGTCTGGGGGGGGGGGGTGATGTGTCTTAAAGCTTAAATGCATTTGTGAAACGTGTAAAAAAAAAGCTGGAGGAACCATCCTGGCTCGGATCCAGACGCTCATTGTCGCTGGGAGATAAGCGAGACGCGGCAGGGGGTGTCGGGTGGGCTTCTCTGCCCAATTCACACAGAATGCATAGCTGGCATGAAAAAAGCACAACAGCACACTTTTATAGAGAGAGCAAGCGCTGAGAGGGATGGTTGAGCCATGCCTGCCTAGCTGGTGTGCTATATCTGTCTCCAGTCCGCGTCATAGCTCATACAGTCACTGTAATTAGGGGTCCGAGCAGCGTAGCTGCAGGACCCCTATTGTTTCTGTACCGTTCATTTTTGGCCAAAATTCTGTAAAAGTCATACTGCTGCCTAAACCATAACTCCAAAACTCTTCAAATTTTCAGGTATGGTTACCAGTACCCCCCTCTGCCCATAACCCAAAATTTGGGGGTACTGCACCCAAAGGTGGCGCTGTTGGAAAAAAAAGTTAATTATGCTAATTTCTCCTTACCAGATTGACCTAGACTCAAAATTCTTTCATAATATTAATCTCTAAACTCAGATGCATCTTTTTGGCCCTGGTCTTATGGTCTAAAAATGTTTATTTTTGACACAATTTCATGGAAAAGCCAAACATTATAAAAAGTTTCACACTCTTCAAAAATAATCAAATCTTCACCAAAATTCTCACAGACAATGTTTAGACCAAGCCTCACAAAAGTTATGGATCAGAATTTTGATATTTTGTTCCATTTCAGAGATATAGGCTAATAAAGTTAGACCACTTAGGCCATTTTTCCTAGATCACCTATATTCCTATAAACCGTAAGTCCTAGAAACTAAACATTTTCAAGTATTGTTACCAGTACCCCCCACTACCCATAACCCAAAATTTGGGGTACTGCACCCAAAGGTGGCGCTCTTGTCAAAAATGCTTATTTCTCCTTACCAGATTGACCTAGACTCAAAATTCTTTCATGATATTAATCTCTACATTCAGATGCATCTTTTTCACCCTGGTCTTATGCTCTAAAAATGTTTACTTTTGCCACAATTTCAGAGAAAAGCCAAACATCATAAAAAGTTTCACATACTTCAAAAATTATCAAATCTTCACCAAAATTCTCACAGACAATGTTTAGACAAAGCCTCACAAAAGTTATCAAAATAATTTGGATATGTTTTTCCATTTCAGAGATATAGACCAATAAAGTTCGACCACTCAGCCCATTTCTCCTATATCACCTATATTCCTATATGAGTAATTTTTTTTCCTTGGTGAACAACCATACAACCATCATTATGTGGATACCATTAACAGTGCACATTTTCAGATCTGTACTCTTTTTTATAAAGCCCTTAATTCTATTGTCAAATGTATGCTAGGAATTTTCTTGATGTTGTGTGTTTGCCAACACACCTTTTCACCATGTGAATGTGACTGCCAAATACGTAGGATTGTCAGTGGCTCAGTGGGATAATGCCTAGTGCTGATGTTTGTTAGGTTGAGAGTTCGAATCCCTGGTAGTGCTTTAGGCTCTAGCTCGAATACTATTGGTTATTGAAGATTCACACCATTGAACAGCACCTGAATGAAATCAGGCAATCAACATACACAGTCATTAGTTGCCAAGAATCAGAATGCCGAGACACTCTGACATTTAGGGGAACTTCTTTGTTCACTATTTTTCCTTCATCATTAAGTCTATCATATTTATATTTCATCCATTAGTGTTCTTCTCTACAAATGTCTAATTGCCCCAGAATTTCAAAAAGATTTCAGGTGTACTCTTTTAGGAAAGCCCTTCATTTTATTGTCAAATGTATGCTTGGAGTTTTTCTTGTGTGTTTACCAACACACATTTTCACATGTGAATGTGACTGCCCAATGTGTATGAATGTTAGTGGCTCAGTGGGATAATGCCTTGTACTGGTGTTTCTTAGGTTGAGTGTTCGAATCCCCATTAGAACTTCAGGATCAAGCTGCACATGCTATTGGTTATTGAAGATTCACACCATTGAACAGCACCTGAATGACATCAGGCAATCAACATACACAGTCATTAGTTGCCAAGAATCAGAATGCCGAGACACTCTGACATTTAGGGGAACTTCTTTGTTCACTATTTTTCCTTCATCATTAAGTCTATCATATTTATATTTCATCCATTAGTGTTCTTCTCTACAAATGTCTAATTGCCCCAGAATTTCAAAAAGATTTCAGGTGTACTCTTTTAGGAAAGCCCTTCATTTTATTGTCAAATGTATGCTTGGAGTTTTTCTTGTGTGTTTACCAACACACATTTTCACATGTGAATGTGACTGCCCAATGTGTATGAATGTTAGTGGCTCAGTGGGATAATGCCTTGTACTGGTGTTTCTTAGGTTGAGTGTTCGAATCCCCATTAGAACTTCAGGATCAAGCTGCACATGCTATTGGTTATTGAAGATTCACACCATTGAACAGCACCTGAATGACATCAGGCAATCAACATACACAGTCATTAGTTGCCAAGAATCAGAACGCCGAGACACTCTGACATTTAGGGGAACTAATTTGTTCATTATTTTTCCTTCATCGTTAAGTCTATCATATTTATATTTCATCCATTAGTGTTCTTCTCTACAAATGTCTAATTGCCCCAGAATTTCAAAAAGATTTCAGGTGTACTCTTTTAGGAAAGCCCTTCATTTTATTGTCAAATGTATGCTTGGAGTTTTTCTTGTGTGTTTACCAACACACATTTTCACCATTTGAATGTGACTGCCCAATGTGTATGATTGTTAGTGGCTCAGTGGGATAATGCCTTGTACTGGTGTTTCTTAGGTTGAGTGTTCGAATCCCCATTAGAACTTCAGGATCAAGCTGCACATGCTATTGGTTACTGAAGATTGAACAGCACCTGAATGACATCAGGCAATCAACATACACAGTCATTAGTTGCCAAGAATCAGAACGCCGAGACATTCTGACATTTAGGGGAACTTCTTTGTTCATTATTTTTCCTTCATCATTAAGTCTATCATATTTATATTTCATCCATTAGTGTTCTTCTCTACAAATGTCTAATTGCCCCAGAATTTCAAAAAGATTTCGGGTGTACTCTTTTAGGAAAGCCCTTCATTTTATTGTCAAATGTATGCTTGGAGTTTTTCTTGTGTGTTTACCAACACACATTTTCACATGTGAATGTGACTGCCCAATGTGTATGATTGTTAGTGGCTCAGTGGGATAATGCCTTGTACTGGTGTTTCTTAGGTTGAGTGTTCGAATCCCCATTAGAACTTCAGGATCAAGCTGCACATGCTATTGGTTACTGAAGATTCACACCATTGAACAGCACCTGAATGACATCAGGCAATCAACATACACAGTCATTAGTTGCCAAGAATCAGAACGCCGAGACACTCTGACATTTAGGGGAACTTCTTTGTTCATTATTTTTCCTTCATCATTAAGTCTATCATATTTATATTTCATCCATTAGTGTTCTTCTCTACAAATGTCTAATTGCCCCAGAATTTCAAAAAGATTTCAGGTGTACTCTTTTAGGAAAGCCCTTCATTTTATTGTCAAATGTATGCTTGGAGTTTTTCTTGTGTGTTTACCAACACACATTTTCACCATGTGAATGTGACTGCCCAATGTGTATGATTGTTAGTGGCTCAGTGGGATAATGCCTTGTACTGGTGTTTCTTAGGTTGAGTGTTACGAATCCCCATTAGAACTTCAGGATCAAGCTGCACATGCTATTGGTTATTGAAGATTCCATTGAACAGCACCTGAATGACATCAGCCAATCAACATTCACACTCTATGACATTCAGGGGAACTTCTTTGTTTACTATTTTTCCTTCATCATAAAGTCTATCATATTTATATTTCATCCATTAGTATTCTTCTCTACAAATGTCTTATTGCCCCAGAATTTCAAAAAGTTTTCAGGTGTACTCTTTTAGGAAAGCCCTTCATTTTATTGTCAAATGTATGCTTAGAGTTTTTCTTGTTGTGTGTTTACCAATACACATTTTCACCATGTGAATGTGACTGGCCAACATGTAGGATTGACAGTGGCTCAGTGAGATAATGCCTTGTACTGGTGATCCTTAGGTTGAGAGTTCAAATCCCACTTGAAGCATTAGTGTTAGAATACTGTTGGGTTGTGGATGTTAGCATACTACAATAGAATGCTGTTGGGTTGTGGAGGTTAACACACTATTACATTACAGCTACTTGTCAATATGGACTTGTAGTGTAACTGTATAATTATAGGCTGTTTTTCTTATTGACTCCGACACAGCTGTAGCCTATAATTATTTGTTATTCTTATAATATTTGTCATTTCTTATACATATTTAGTCGGCTCTTCCACTTGACAGAACAACTCTGTATCGGTTAAGGATGTCACGCATGAAACAATGCTGCAGAAACACGAAAATACGACTTTGAGTTTAGTAGGCTATCATTTTCAGTTCCTGTTTATCTATTGCACGATGGGTAATAATTTAAAGGAATCGTGTTGCAGTCTTGTAAATAGTGACCCTGCAAGATCCCTAGTCATTGCAAAATCATAGTCTGTGACTTAAAACTCTACTACTTGTCTTTAGATGTGAGAGGGTCTGAGACTGTAGTCTTTCAAAAATCTTTTCCAAATCTTTGCAAATCTTTCCAAAGTCTGTCAGTGTAAGGAGGTGCTGTGGAGAAATTGCTGGATTGTTTGGCTCTGTCACCAAACCACACCCAGTTTACCTGCTGGGAAACCCTGTAGCTCCGGAGCAGGGGCTCAGACCAGGATAAATTGTTTGCGCGCCCTCAGTTCACTCTTTTGTTCATCTCAACCCAGCACTCCAGTGTGTCCTGCTTTGTGTGCGTCTTTGAGTTAACGTAAGTCATCACTTTAATGACCCTCACTATGACTTTTGTGATGTTTATCAGTTTGTAGAGTAGCTCTGCCATCATGTGTATAGTTAAGGTCTTTGTTTGTTGGTTTGGTGTGTTGGAGTCCCATGTGAGAGATGATTAGGTGATGTTGGTTGACTTGGGATGTCAAGTATTGTTTAGTTGTACCTTTATATAGCCATATGATTTCAGTTTATTGTTCAAATGTCAATTGGTTTGTTTGGGAGTTGGGATCTGTACTGATTTACCCCATTTCACTGATTACTCCATTTTCTGTTTGTTTCCTCTTTGATGCAGCACACATACAAGTAAAGAACAAAAGAACAGATGAATTGAAACTCAAATAAAGTTCACTTGTGTTGCACCGAAACCTGCCATCTCCGTGTCATCACTTCATACCATTGAGCCTTCTGACCGAGGCTCTGCCTGCTCGCCACACACTCACTCTACCTCGACCCACATCACCCCCTACAGTTCCTTCAGCTGGGTTGTGGAGGTTAGCATACTAGAATAGAATACTGTTAAGAATACTGTTGTGTTGTGGAGGTTAGCACACTATAACGTTACAGCTACTTGACAGGACTTGTCGTGCAAGGCAAGTATAACTGCATAATTATAGGTTGTTCATCTTATTGACTCCAACACAGAACCCACCCCCACCCCCCTTCACCTACCACCACAAATACAATTCCATTCTGTGGGAAACACTGCCTTCCATTAACAGACGCTTCATCTTATCCATGACAAATGCATAGTCCTGTGGAATAGAGTATTGTTAGAATACTATTGAGTTGTGGAGATTAGCGCACTAGAATACTACTGTTAGGATACTGTTGGGTTGTGGAGGTTAGCACACTAGAATAGGGGATTGTTAGAATACTATTAGGTTGTGGAGGTTAGCACACTATAACGTTACAGCACAGGGTAATCCTAATTTTATGCATCAAATTTATTCCAATCCAACTCAAAAGTTTTGAACAACACAAAGTGAAGGTTTTATCCAGATCAAAACCAAGAATAGATTATGTGATCTAATCCAATTTCAGGATCCTTGTTTCCCTTTGAACAAGCCATTTTCAAGATTTGATCCAATCCGATAGCCGAAATCCGGTAACTGAAATCCGATAACCGAAATCCGATCACGTTTCTTTTGAACAATTGGGCCCAAACAATCAAAGCATATGTAAAACTAAAAAGCTATGCTACCTCATGTTCGTTTTGCTCGGACCCCGTAAATCACCGCTTGCGGTTATATTTATCATTGATTTCCTGCTTATGAACCACTGAGGTCTTCCACAGTAATAGCCAATGGACTGATTGACTCCCTTGGTGAAGAATGCACACTAATAGAGCAGGTGAAGTGCATAGTGCTCCACACTTGCTGTGAGGCTGTGAGCACACTCTCAGGTTTGGGGTATGGAGAGATACTTCATGATGGGTTTTCCATTAAGGTTGGGAGAAATAATCTCAACCATGATACAACAGTGAGGGTGCAGATTTTCAAGATAACCTTTTGACAGCACCATCAGGTTTCACAGCCTGGATAAAAGAGCAATTGCAAAGCTAGTCATAGCTGCTCTCCAATTAGGGTGGCCCGGAAAAACAGCTACAAATACACACATGCACTCTCTCTTTCTCTCTCTCTCTCTCACACACACACACACAAACACAAACACAAACTCTCTCTTACACACTCGATAATGGTAGAGATATGGCTGGCCACCCCCAAGTTTAAATGATGGGGTGAGGGAGCTCTCCCGCGATGTGTGGCAGATTGAGGTTACACAGCCCACTGCACTTGGCTTAAGCACACCAGCTGCAGTGACTGACGGAGCCAGACCAGTGGTGCCCTGATGTGCACACAGTGACTTCACTTCAGCCCTGACCTTTTTAGACACAAACACACACACACACACACAAACACACACTGCCCAGAGGAACTCAGTCTGGCTCAATGTACTGTGAGCTTCCATACACGCGCACGCGCGCGCACACACACACACACACACACACACACACACACACACACACACACACACACACACACTCACAAACTCCATCACTGATCTAGTAATAAATGTGATTTGCTGTAGGCTTATAGGAACCAGGGAAACTGAGGCTGTTGGGCACAAGGATTGACTGTAAATAATTAAATACTTAGAAATTGATTTTTGTTTGCGCACTCGCAGGGGCAATGCCTTCAGTGTTTTGTTTTGTTTTGCTGTGAGAGTCTATAGTGATGTGATGTCAACCAACTGCAATGCTCTTAATTAAACTCCCATAAGATTTTATCTAACTAGCTGAAAGATGTTGAAACAAACTGAATCATCTGACAGAAAAGTAACTCATGAAATGAAAGGAATTATATATTATTATATGAAAGGAGTAAAATGCACTTTAGATCAATTTACGGATTATTGGGAGTATATACGTTGAGTTGACATCAAAATAAAAAAAAACATAGTCCAGTCCATACAACTTCATTTCAATTTCAAAAGAAATACTGGACTATGTTTTTAAAAAAAAAAAAAAACGGAGACGAAATTGTGAATTTCCAGAGAGTGTTACTCCACACTTGGCAATCGACTCTGACCGACTTTCCCCTAAAGATGGCAGCAAAGATGGCAACATTTCCGGAAAGGTACTGGCTTGATGAAATTCATTCTGGACTCTCTGTCCGACCACATAAAGGATACTTCAGTTTGGCTTTAGGGACCCTCTACTCACTACCACATAAGTGTAATGTTGTTTGGAACTGTAGAAGAGGTATAAAAATAGCGTTTTGTAGCGGTGAAATAATATGCCCTTCTCACTTCCACACTAACGAGTTTTGACTAAAAACTGTAAAATCGAACTTTCTCAAAACACATCCGAATGACATGATTTTGATGTCAACTCAACATATGTACTCCCAATCATCCGTAAATTGATCTAAAGTGCATTTTACTCCGGATAATTCCTTTAAGGTCCCAACAACTTTTTTCATAACTCCAATTCCACAGGTTTGGATGACCATTTTAGTTTGGATGAAGCTCCAGTGCCTAAACCTATTAATAATGTTTGATCTTGATGTCTATAAAATAAATCAGTGCATCAGTATTTGGACAACATCTCTCATTTTTGCTACATCAACATAACATTTCAATAGCTGACCAGTTTCATAAGTGAAGCAACGTATCAGTATAAAAGTAATATTCATAAAGCAACTCTGTCCCTCTACTGGAAAGCCATAATTAATTACAACAATAAATTCCACATGACAAGTGTTTTACGTTCCAGTGCAATCAAAGCAAGTGTCCCGTGACGAGGAAAGCAATTACGGAGTTGTCCATAGATCAAGTGCAAAGTTAAAATTAAATTTTCCTAATTCTGTAAGTAAAGCTTCCAAGCTGGCACGGAATAACAGGATGTAATATTCAATCTCTGTCTCGTTGGTTAATGCCTTGTGCTTAAGCCGACTGAAGTACCTTGAGATAATTTACACTAGAATATTTTGTTGTCTAATTAGCTCAGAGATTTATATAGCTGCTTTTCGGCACTGATTTTAAAAGAATGTTTTTGGATTTAGGATTGCATATGTTGAGTATAACAAATAATCAAAATCTTATATCTTATTATAAGAAATATTCAAACAATTCAACTAAATTGTTAATATACTGCGTTTACCTTCTTTCTCCATGCAGCACGTAAGAGCTGCGGAAAAAGCCCAAAAGTTCGTTTTCTATTTGGGCTTCAAAAGTAATGTTGACTTTGTAGGTTCTCAGTGGCTTCATCTCCCTGTGCAAAGCGATGACATAAACCTGGTTGGACGGGTAGTGGAACTGCCGGTGGATGCGCATGACGCCCGGCTTTTTGTTGTCCGAATACACCACCACTTTCTCCACTTCCAGTCTGTCCGTGTGAAGCACGATGAACTTGGTGGAGTTAACGCACTCGAATTCAATGTTAACTTCGCCCGAGAAAGTGAAGTTATCCATGTACACGGACAGCTTGAGGTCATAGTGCCGGGGACGCAACGACGTGGGCAGGCGGAGGTGCCTCCAAGGCTGGGTGTCCTCATCCTTGTGGTTAAAATTACCGTCCCGGGACTGATTGGGTTTGGTGCTCGTGCCGTTCCCGGCCCGCGAGCTGCTCTCCGCCACGGTGCAATCCTCAAAGCTGACGCTGAGAAGCACGGCGATTGCCGTGACAATGATGAGCGTGAGGATGGAGATGGCGAATCCCAGGACCAGTTTTTTGTGCACGGTAATGTGCCGCTCGGTCGTCCTGGGTCGGACCACAACGCTGTCAGCCCATTGATCCGACAGGCCTCTGCCGTTTCTCATATTGTTGTCCTCAATTCCCATCGGTGTGAATGATAAGCCCTTTCCACGTTTGTCATCCAAAGACATATTCTGCTGAATATGACGTTTGGTTGGAACGCAACAGGGGAAACTAAACCGATAACCAGAGTATCAGCTCCGGCGGCAAGCGCCGAAAACAGTCATAGATGTGTCTGACTGCTGCATACGGACAAAGCTCAGAAGTGCCCAGCCACCGCTACGACAGGAAAACGCTTGCAAGCGCTCAAACCAACTTTCTTGGCACAATGCACACCGAAATGATGTTCCCCTCTTAATACGACTTTCGGTGATGGGTTCGACTTATCTACTTTCTTCATTTCCCCCCATGTTTAAGGTCTCCTTCTTGGCATACACAAACTGCCGCACAGAACGCAATCCATCCCCGGGACTGATGCTGCTGATGCTGCCTCGTGCACTGTCGGTCCTCTCCCTCCGAGCTGCGAGCGCATATTGAGAGCGCAGCTCCCACTGTCCGCCGCTGGGGTGCTTCGCCGAAGAGACGTGCGCCCGAGACAGCGCTGTAGGTGTAACTGCCAACTCGTGAGGACCCAAGACGGATCGCAGCCAGTGAGAAAAAGAATTATCGGTGAAACAGGACCAATGATTTTCTTTGTCTCACCCCTGCTCTCACCGACGTAAGGCGATAGGATATGCGCATGAATAATGGTCCGGCGATGCTCAAGCCAAACAGAGAGCCGGAACTGAGATGAACCAGGAACCGACTGGTATTTATGGAGTCTCAAAGGAAAAGTGACATACACCCTCCGGAGTTTGACAACAAGTCCTCTGAACTGCATTTAGCTGATATCCCGACTGAGAACCTATATGGGGTCCGCTACCTCTCAGTGATACTGAATTGATAGAATGGGCTCCTCCTTCGAACAGTGATTTCTTTGATTGATAACGGAGCTCGTTTGCATACTGTCCCCAACCACATTTAACCGCTTCTCTCTCCATGCAGACATGCTTATTTTATTGTTTTCATTACCCCTTTCTGTATTGATGTTTTCTAGCCTATGTGCTTCTATCAGTTGTCTTTGCTGCCGAAATATATTTAGAGTATCCGAAAATAAAGAGAAAGTGTTTCTTTATCTGAGATGTAAATGGAAGTAGCCTACATCAGCTGGACCGATTGCTCTTAGTTGAAAATGCGCCCCTCGGTGGTCACAGTTGAAATTGCATCTATTTCAGAGGGAAAATTTCAGCCTTCGTGCACAAGGCAAGACCCTCAGCTACTGTACTAAAGACCTCTCCAAAATTGAAGCCAAATCTGACGGTATTTGCTTAGACTACATATATTGACATATATTTGGCTGAATCTAAACCGGTATGAAGAACTGCATGCCTATGCCTTTAAATAGCAATATGTAAGTGATAACAAACCTTAATCGCAATTAACTTGTAACTGTCACTTAAATGTCTTTTTTTAACTGAAATGTATACCTAGTGTAACACGTGACTGCTCAGACTGCATTGCTAGCACCAGTCTTTTTGCAGAGTCAAAATCCAGTCAGTAGAAGTGTGTCAATGCATGCCGATTATTGATTACTTAATTGAATATATTGAGCCCTACATAGCTTAGTCCCATGTGCACTTTTACTGGTTAAGCAGCGTGCTGAAAGTGCAGACATCTACATTATGCATTGGGTTGGGTTCTTGAAACCCGTAATTAAAGGTGTGAGTAATGGCGTCTCACCATGGGGATGCTTCGCTTCTCCACCTCCAATAAGAGCGAGCCATCGATAGCGCTTTAAGTCAAGGCAGGACTAAACGGCAGGCCTCGGCCATCGCATCATACTACACTCTCCCCCTGATTAAGATGCAAAGCAACACTTCGGCATCGTGCATAATCAATATGCTCCCCTAATGGAAGCAGTCACCAGGGCATCGCTAGGGGAAATGTCCACCTTGGTTACCATCTGAGTGAGGATGTGTGTGTGTTTGTGTGTGTTTGTATTATGTGTGTGTGTGTGTGTGTGTGCGGTGCAGTCTTTAAGGAGTAGGGATCTGTTGGATAACTGTCACGATCATGAAACTCGGCTCAGCTGTTGCCGCTTGTCCGTGGGCGAACCCTGCTTGCTCTCTTCAGCCTACATCAGAGAGCGAGGAGTGAGAGAGAGAGAGAGAGAGAGAGAGAAAGAGAGAAAGGGAAAGCAATGAAGAGAGAGAAATCAAATGTAAGTGAGTGGAGGGAGAGAAAGGAGGAATGAAGAATGAGTGCTGGTCTTCGGTTTGCCAACGCACACATGGACAGATGCAGACTCTTCAGATGCATAGTTGCTCTTACTTTCTAGTGCACTTATGCCCCATTCACACCTGTAGGTGATGCATAGCACATGCATGGCGGCTGCGTACCTGTTCATTTCCATTTCGGCTCCCATGTTAATGGGTTGGAGTTTTCACATGTGCACCTCAGGCACAGCTTGAGCCGTGTTGCAACCAAAAGCCAGCTAGAGAATAGAGGTGCCGCCTGTTTTTCATGCAAGAGGCCAGCGTGTCAGAAGTGGCCCTTTGAAAAGATACAATGACAGACAGTAGATACTCCTCGGCAGCGCGGCATCAGAGATGGTCCTGGCGTGAATATACACGTACAACCATGACAAA
This sequence comes from Alosa sapidissima, assembly GCF_018492685.1. Classification (NCBI taxonomy): domain Eukaryota; kingdom Metazoa; phylum Chordata; class Actinopteri; order Clupeiformes; family Clupeidae; genus Alosa; species Alosa sapidissima. The sequence goes on along the minus strand of NC_055979.1, from coordinate 19,237,058 downwards.
GTTTGACGGAATGGAGGCGGAATACACGCGCCACTCATCTGGTGTGAATGAGGCATTAGTTGGTGCCCTTGTAGTTTCGTGACCACTTGTTACCAAAATTGGAGGGACATTAACGTCCAAACAGAGCCACATACTGACCCACATGATGACAAAATTGACATCACTTTGACCCCAGAGGACACTTACAACAGCAACAACACTGTACAACAACAACACACTGCATTTATATAGTACTTTTCACAACACAAAGTGCTTAACATTGAAGGGGGAACCTCAGTAACCACCACCAATGTGTAGCACCCACCTACTCACAGACACACAGAGTATAACACTGGCTGGAGTCCTTGATCATATACTGTATGCATGTGGACAAGCACATGAATAGCTGCAGAAAACAGCTGCATAGTTGCAATTCCACTTGGAATGCTTCCATGCGTAGTTAGTGCTCTTGTAGCATCATGGCTGCATAGACTTGTCCACGTGGACCATAATGAAACGCTAGCTTACCTGAGATCCATAAAATATAATAACGCTGGCTTAGAGACAGAGAGACAAAGTACTGCGAGGTCAAGCTCTGCTATTCTTATTAGTCCAAACTTTCTTTCTGCCACACGGAATTCAATTGATATCAGAAATCGATCGGCAGCCCAGCCAAGTGCAAATGTTATACAATGTGCAGAATTAGTGATGGCACAAAGTCTATAGCAGTTAATGGGGTTCAACTAACATAAATGATCACAAGTTTTTAAATAAAAGAGCACCTTTTTTCAACCGGAAAGTGGATCTCGGGTAAGTTGTGTTTGTGGATGTGTGTAGGATTTTGAAATGTCACAGATCTAGTTCATGGATTAATGAAAAGATTATGCTCGGATAAAATACAGATTTTTGGACTGGGGGTGAAGCTGACAGTCCATCAAATTAACATCACACAAAAAAAACAAAAATGTAAAGATAATTGCGTGAATAGTATATTTCCGCCCCCCAAACCCCCACCTCTCCGGGTCCAACCATAATTCCGTCTTGCACAACGCCCCTGCTCCAAGCTGAAGTAAAAAGTTGGCAGCCCTGCTGATATCCAGATGAGAGGTGAACACTATGAAGTGATGATAGTAGCAGTAGTATCAGTACTGTAAAAAGTAATAGCTTTCCTTACTTAAAATGTTTATGAATTCAGTGTAGAATTCAGTTTTTGTCTTTTGTTGAGATTACTTCCGTAGCATGAGTGTTACTTAATTTTGAGGTAGAAAAGTAAACAATCAAGTAAACTACACTGCTGAAGTTTGTGATACACTGTAAAATTAATTTGTTAACCTTACTTACCTGTTAGTTAACCTTAGTTTAAAAAAAACATGCAAACCGATTTCACTGGAAATTCCTATTCCAGATTAGTCTGTAATTTCAAGTTGTGCAAACAAATGCTCACTTAGTGTAGTGCACTTACACCTATTTCAACAAACCTGGTCATTACAAGTAAAGTATACTGTATGTTTATTAAACACAACACATATATTGAAGTCTACATATTTTTTTGAAGGATCACATATTCAATCTTAAATTACAATATATAACAAAGTGATTGACACTAAAAGCTATATATACTGTTGTTGTATAATTTATGTGTACTTTATGTTGATACATCACCCCATCAAGTAGATGACTATCCAAAATACACTAATCCTGTGAGTAGAACTAGTACTGACAACGATGTGGACAGGCATAGATCTGAGCTAGAAACTATACGTACAGGTATCCTGTCTCTGCCAAATCACTGAGGCTATAGCAAATGTGGGCTTGATTAGTACTTTGGGGGGGGGGGGGACCTCCTTGGAAACTTATGTTGCTGCTGGAAATTGTGGTGTTAGTGGCTATCCATTAAACACTCTCCTCTCTGATCAGGATAATGTCAACCGCCAATCCCTTTGTGACATTATGGATATATTGAACTGATGGAAACTGGCCTTTGAATGCAATGGTTACAACATAGCATTAATTCACTGTGGACATTAAATGTTAGGGAATCCCCCAGACTGCCAGCCGAATAATCAATTTGGCCCACTCTCATCCCACCAAGCTGGTGTGTGGCAAGCAATCTGGCACATTAGGGCTGCCACACATAATTCAGGTGTGTGTTACATATTGATAGTGCTTTGAGAGATTCCCCCTTCACGCTGCAGTATGTTCAGAGTGTAGTAAAGCACAGGTTGCTAACGTTCTACCCACAGCATTGGGGTGTTTTGTATAGTCATCTACTTGATGGTGTGATGCATCAACATAAATTAAACAACAGTATATATAACCATTAGTGTCACTATCACTTTATTGTAATTTAATATGTAATTTAAGTAAGGATTAATATGTGATATCTTTACAAACATGTGGGCCGGGACTGTGGCATTCTGGAAATGCATTGTGCGAAATGTAACATTAGTTAGCACACCTTCAATACATGTGTTGTTTTTAATAAACACACAATATACTTGTAATGACCAAGTTAGGGATTCTCAGTATTGTAAGTGTACTACACTAAGTAAGCATTTGTTTGCACAACTTATTCCTATTCCAGATTAGTCTGTAATTTTAAGGCAATCGGTTTGCATGTTTTTGTTAAACTAAGGTTAACTAACAGGTAAGTAAGGTTATCTAACTAACTTCAGCAATTCAAGTATAGTTTACTTGATTTAAATGGTCATGTTTACTTTTCCACTTCAACATTAAATTACACTAATTTTAGGCAAGTAATCTCAAATGGCAAAATCAACATAATTAACAAAAGACAAAAACTGAGTAATACTAACTAAACATTTTACATGAACTTTCACCCCTGAGCTATGAACTAGCCAAATCCAGCACAAAACTAGCAAAGAGACTGAGACCTCTCCTCTCCCTGTGAATAATTGATTTTTTTTTCTGCAAAGCTGCACATCTGTATTGTAAATATTTTTATACACCAGTAACGGCTCCTACACACAGCTGCGTGCGTTGCGTTGCGTTGCTGGAGATGCATCCCATTCACTTTACATGGGCTTACGTCATCCGTTGCCGAACTGAATTGTGGGTCCGTCGCGTCGCGTTTCTCCCGTCGCTCGCGTTGAGAAGTTCAGCTGTTGCTGCACCGACAGACGGCACCGGCCAATCAAGCCAATCTACGGACGGCACCAACCAATCACATTACGGTTTTACTTCAAGTCATTTGCATAGCTACCGTCGGGAACACCCACTGGAATGCGTTGACGGAACGCAACTGTGTGTAGGAGCCATAAGTGTTTTCTAGAAACCTGGATATACCTGGACATACAGTATTTTCCATCTTTAGAAGGAGGCGCATTGTGACTGTGATGAACAGCAGAATAAATGATGCATGATTGGTACACTTCTTTCAAGGAATTCTCAAATATTAATGATGGCACACACAGACCGCCTGCTTTTAAGACCTCTCCGACCACTTGCTTTAGCAAATAGAGCCCAAAATCCACCCACACACACAAACAGAGAGACACTACATATACTCATGCAAACTAGATGTACCGCAGAGCAGTACAAAATGTGACCGCCGCCCAGTCCGGCACATTTTTTCCATAAAAATAAGTCACGCTTGTCAAATTGTGTTCATTTCCTACTTTGTTCCTGCTTAGCTTCAGTAATTCAGCAAAGTCAGGGTATCTGCTGGTCTGGCTGCTGGCTAAAAACATAAGGTGAAAGGCATATATGATTCTAACTGTCTCACTGAATTGCATTATGCACACTCAATTCTCACTGGTATCTGCTAGACAACAAGTACCAAAACATGATTAGTTCATAGATTTCACATGTAAAATACATTTTATACAACCCCACCCCCATCTTGCCTGTTCATAATTCTGAGAAATTGTTGAATTGTGTGCATGTGTGCGTGTACGTGTTTATGTGTGTGTGTGTGTGTGTGTGTGTGTGTGTGTGTGTGTGTGTGTGTGCGTGCGTGCATGTGCTTGTGGGTGTGCCTGTGTGTGTGCATGTGCATGTATGCATACATATATATACTGTGTGTGTATGTGCCATACGTATGATTACTGTGAATGTATGTGTGTGTGTGTGAATATCTGTTTATGCACATGTGTGCATATGAAATTGGTTAACATGACCCCTGGAGGCAAACATTGGTCATCCTAGGCCCTACGGTCTCAAGATATTCACAGAAAACTCTGTTGGTGTACGGTCACTAAATGTACACATAAATTAATTTATTGTATGGCCCCCCATGAACGGAATTCCACGAAACTTGGCATGCATTCAGAGGGTGTCATAATGATCCTACACTTCCAATTTCGTGCAGTTTTGACCATGTTAGGTCACAGATACCTGCGATTACAACACCTCATTTTTACTTTTTTGTTTTTAACTAGGTGGCGCTATACATGAAATGAGTGGTTATTGGGGTTGACATGGCTCCTTAAGATCAACATACAAAAAAAAGGTGGTCCTCCTAAACCCTACGGTTCTCGAGATATTCACAGAAAACTGTGTCCGTCCTACCCTCCTGGGGGGGTCCAGTCCAGCGGGGTGGCTACAGATCAAAACGAAAAACGGTTCCATGCTATCCTTGTGGGGTTACATGCCCACCAAGTTTCGTGCACCCCGGTCTTTCAGTGTCCCAGGAATCCTTGACGGAAAATTGGCCATGCGAAAAAAAAAAAAAAAAATCTGACTAAACCTATATGACCGCCGCTTCGTTGTGAGGCGGTCATAATAATATAACGCTTATGTGTGATGGAACACACTTCAGTCTTGAGGACACATGTGAATTCACCATTGACATGTGGGTGTGTACGTGTATGTGTCTATGTGATTTACACATGTATATAAATTCACCATTGACATGTGGGTGTGTACACGTGTATACGTGTTTATGTGCATGGGGAGAGGAGGGAGGGAGGGATTAATCCTTGGCGATAACTCGTCTTCAATTGACTTCCTGTCCTTACTCTCCTCATTTAATATCACACGTGTCCACAGTCCTCCTACTCACAAGGCTGGTAAAGATCTTGATTTAATTCTGGTACGTGACTGTAATACAGACAACGTTTTGGTTAATCCATTACATGTATCGGATCATCACTTTATCAGATTCTCTGTGCGTCTCCTGGATAACCCAGCAGCTCCTCTTCCGACAATTTCGTTCTGGCGTAATCTCAGAAGCCTCTCAAGCGACCATTTTCCAACATTAGTAACATCTGCTTTACCTACTCCTAGCTCATTCTTGGCACTTGAGGTTAATGACACTACAGAGACTCTCTGCTCTACACTGGCATCTTGTCTGAATGCAGCATGTCCTCTTTCCTCAAGACCTACTCGTTCTAAAACTCGTCATCCATGGCTGACGAACAGAATAGTCTCAGTACGAAAGGAACTTAGAGCTGCTGAGAGGAAATGGCGTAAATCCAGAGATGGAAATGATCTTAGTAACTACCAGTCTTTGCTGTCATCCTTTTCATCCACTGTTACACTTGCAAAAAAGGCATTCTATCAAAGCAAGATTGAGAGCACCACTGACAGTAGAAAACTTTTTTCTACTTTCAAATCTCTTCTCAATCCTCCACCACCACCATCAACTACTTCACTGTCAGCAGATGACTTTGCAGCATTTTTCACTGAAAAAGTTGCTAAAATAAGTGCTCAGTTTGATGCTCATATAAGGAGGGCTTTTCCTTGTGTTAGTATGACCGCATCATTGGACTCTTTCTCTCCTCTTGATGAGGAAGCAGTCTCTCAATTGCTTCAGCGAAGTCGTCCAACAACATGCCCATTAGATCCTGTCCCGTCCACTCTTCTACAGTCTATCTCACCCGCTGTTCTACCAGCAATCAAACATGTCTTTAATGCTTCACTCAGTTCTGGAATAGTTCCTTATTCTTTTAAACAGGCTAGGGTTACACCTCTGCTAAAGAAAAGTACACTTAATCCAACTGAGGTGAAGAACTACAGGCCTGTCTCCCTTCTTCCTTTCTTGTCAAAGGTTTTGGAGAAAGTGGTCTTCAAGCAAGTTTGTGACTTTCTTCATCAGAATAATCTACTAGACCCTATGCAGTCTGGTTTCAAGAGTGGTCATTCTACTTGTAATGGTCACCCATTAAAATTATGTGTTTTATTTTGAGCATGTACTCATATGGTTTTGAATGTTACTGCTGGTATAATAGTAATTATGTGAGTCATGAACATTAGATAGGCTACCAGAAATAAAGTGAACACACGGGTATAGGACTGATTTTCACTCTGATAATGAGGAACTCCCATCAATTGGCCTGTCAATCAATGGGAGGCGTTCGTGGGACAGGGTCAAAGTTTTCTTATGTTCTGCTATCACGTTAGGTAGGGGCAGCGCGAACAGGCCTATGTGTTTGACATGTTGGACTACGTGAGTGTGGTGTATCGTCGCACAGTCTCGGATTACCCTTTTTTGTTCTAAAGGACATTGTTGGATGCTTTGCCTTTTTTTCTATATGGGGATTACTCATCTGGACAGACGTTTGCCAACAAGGACAGGCTGGTGAGACGCGGGGTTTTTAAAACCGGACCGCCGTGTCCTTCCTTATTTTTTTGCGTTCGCGGAGAGGCTGCCACTTCGTAAAAGGACATTGTTTTGTTTTCTCTGACATTTAGTTATTCCACGGTCTTGACCTATTGAACAATATACTTGACAAATTGTTTTGTGGGTTGTTTTGTGGGTATTTTGGGGTTGCTGGCGCGATGCGCGCACTTTGTTTTGTTTATGAGTGAATGAATGGAGCGGGCCTACTGTAGATTCCCACCGGTCCAATAATTCTATAAAGCACGGAGGTTTAACGTTTGTGTCCTTGTGTTATTCAACCGTGTTTGGTAAAACGTCCTGGGGTTATTGCTAGGACGATCCATGTTAGTATTTTTTGGTTATTTAACGCTGAATGGAGCGGGCCTACTGTAGATTCCCGCCGGTCCAATAATTCTATAAAGCACGGAGGTTTAACGTTTGTGTCCTTGTGTTATTCAACCGTGTTTGGTAAAACGTCCTGGGGTTATTGCTAGGACGATCCATGTTTGTATTTTTTGGTTATTTAACGCATGTCCACTACTTTGATTGCCAGCAAGTGTAATGGAATAGTCGCCCCGCACCTTTTGATGCGTATTGTAGCCCTCGCTTTCGAAAGCATTAGAGAGCGTTTGTTACATACTGAAACTGCTCTTCTGTCTGTGACTGAAGCATTGAGAGTAGCTAAGTCCTCTGCTCAGTCATCAGTATTAATTCTACTAGGTTTATCTGCAGCCTTCGATACTGTTAACCATGACATTCTCCTATCTATACTATCTGAACTGGGAATTTCTGGAAAAGCTCTTGATTGGTTTGAATCTTACCTTAAAGCAGCGTTTCTCAAACTGTGGGTCGCGGAGACATGCCAGGTGGGGCGCGAACTGACGTGAAAAACAGGAGGTTTTTTTATTTATTTTTTTATCTGTAGCCTGGGCCCAGGTAGCACCCGATGCGCAATGGACGCAATGTGTTATTCACAGGGAAGCGCTCGTGTCAAGGCAGCTTAGTTAGTCCCGACCTACATGAGATTTTGAACGTTGTTGTGAGAGTGGTGAATTTCATCAAAACCCAGCCCTTAAAAGCGCGTCTATTCTCCGCACTTTGCGAAGAGATGGTAGCTGATCAAAATGGCTGTACTGTTTCACAGCGAGGCAAGGTGGCTTTCCCGAGGTAAAGTGTCGCGCGTGTTTGAGCTCTGAGTCGCTTCTTCTTGGAGGAAGAGCGCATGTTTGAATCTGCAAGCACGTTTACTAATGAACATTTCTTGACGAAGCTGGCCTATCTTAGCGATATATTTGATATATCTTAGCGATACATTTGAGTTAAATGTCCAGTTACAAGGCAAAGACAAGCACCTACCTCACTGTCAAGGAATTTACCTCAACATATAGACACAAGAACCACAACACGTAGTATTGGTTTGCTCACAGACTCTTGGCGCCACGAGGAGAGAGTGCTAGTGAAAGGTATGAAACCCCTCACCATCAGTCTCCGAACCTGCAGCCCAAAAGCAGTGTCTTTTATTGTACAGATACACAAAGAAACAGGATGCCAGACATCTGTCTCCTTCAGCGTGACTTTCCTCAAAACCTACGCACAGACACACTCAGATGTGGGGGGCCTTTTCCTGTGTGTCCCAACTCGAACTCTGTGTCCTTGAAACTCAGCATAATATTTTTGATTACAGAGATGATTTATATATCTGTTTACACAGGTGTTTTATACAATAATAATAATAATTCCTTTACATTTCCCTCCTGTTTATCATTGGTAACTTTCACAATCATCTGTTCCATTGTAACATCTCCAATACAGGTTTTCTGTAACAACTTCATTGCTGATCATGAGGTTAATCAATTAATCATTACACTGCACTGTTGTCCTCAGCGAGGAGCCTACATGTCTCTTCTTGCAAAAGCAAAGCATTCATATTAGCAGTTACAGTCTTGGTTATAAGATGGCGAAAACAAGGTAATACACATGTGGTGAATACACAGAACAAGATCAATACAGCAAGTATAGGAGCACAACCCCTTGTTGTAGGTGTGGCCAGTGGGGTCAGGAGGTCCAGGGTCAGGTAAGGTAAAACAGTGACAGAGATAATGGGCATCAGTGGAAGCAGCTCGCTCAGGGTTGGACGGGAGAAGAGATATGGACATCCTGCCTAGAGGGTCAGACACACACAAAGAGGTGATGCAAATGTTTTAGTCATTCACATCAGTGAAGCTCTCCCTTTTATTACCAAATATGAGCAATATGATCACAAATACAGTATATGATCACAATGCTGCTAAATAAAGTTTTATGGTGAGATGACTTTTCATGAGCTCTACTACTAACACGACATCTGCTATTACATGGTTATTACATGTTTATATTGATCTTATGAGAAAGAGTTCAAGTAAAGTGTTGATAAGAAGCCGATTGGTTAAAATCACAAAGGAGAGAACTGTGGAATGAAATACACTGAACAGACGTCATATTTATCATACTAGAAGACTGGAAGATGCCCAGCATCCCACAGGAGCGACAACGGAGTGAAAATTCCTCCCACACATAAACCAACATAACACCCCGCCCCACACACACACACACACACACACACACATGCACACACACACTCACAGACACACACACATGCACACACAAGCAGGCACTGACATTTGACTGACCCTTGGTAGTATGGCAAACTTTCTTCCTGCAGTTGACTTCTCATACAAGGCACCTTGAGGTGGCGATGGAGGGGACAGGAAACAGACCTTGGCTCCAGAGGTCCATCATGCCCTGCAGCATACACACATCATCTTCTCTTATGGGTGATGGATGACAGATGGAGCGACCCTTTGAGCGATGTTGCCAGGCGATGAAATGGCAGGTTCCTGATTGGATAATCACAATAAGTTGCCTGCTGATGATTAAAGTTCTCCAGATAAATACATCTTGCCCAATTTCGGTGGAAATGTGCCTAAATAACATCAGTCAGAAACATTGCCCAGCAACTTTGCTCCTGAAGTTGACCAGTGTATCCTCGACCAATGATACTGGTCTCTTATTTGTCCGTTTCCCCAAGGACTAGCTGTCCATGACCTCAAAGTTCTCTTTGTCCTACAGTGGATCCATGATGGAAGGAGGCATGTGAGGTGAATAGACCATGTAAGAGTCTACAGGGTATCACAGTCCTCAAAAAATAAGGACGAGTAGTAGGCCTCGTTTTGTTAAAGTTGTCCGGGAATCCATCAAGGCTTTGGGAGCCTCTCCTCTATTCCAGCTCCTTTATTTAGCATTCAAGGTGACACACCAAACACGGCTGAGTGCTACTCAGAGTTTCTGACAGCTGAAAAGCCTCCACCTGGGCCACAGCCACATTTTTAAAAAGCCTTCGCCATCTCCCCGACGGCGACAGCACAAAAGGGAACTTGGCTGCTATGGAGGTGTGCGCGGGGCCACAGGCTACTGGGAAATTGGTATTAGCATTATGGGGTGGATGGGTCACAGAATTTGTGGGGGTTTTTTCTTCACCTCCTGTGATGAAAATAAGCAGCGAGAAGTGGAAATGAAGAGTCACCAGCTGTGAGGGGTGCGGCTGAGGTCCTCTCTCGGCCAGGCGGGGAGGGAGAGAGAGAGAGATGCCAGGGCTGAGGTGCCAGGCTGATGGGCCGTGCCCACATCCATGCCCATGCCTGGCCTGTTTGATGTGCCTAGACACAGCAGAGAAGGGCTCATTCTCATCTGGACGTGCGGGCCAACTGACTGACCGACTGACTGAGTAGCCCGTGGTGCACTAGCCGAGGGCCAGGATGTTACAAAACATTGCTTTTCCATTTGTTTGCTTTCCCCATCCTCATTTTGCATTTCTGCAGTGTTTATTTAGTGCAGAGGTGTGTGTGTGTGTGTGTGTGGGGGGGGGGGGGGTATTGGTGCAATGTATGGTCACAAAGCACAAAGCTGAGAATGAGTGAATGAGAGAGAGAATGAAAAAAAAGAGAAAAAGGATACAGAGAGTGAAGAGGGGCCATGTGACAGAAGGAGCTGAGAGAGAAAGAGGGTAATAAATAAAGTGAGAGAGATTTGCAGGGGCAAAGAGAGAGAGAGAGAGAGAGAGAGAGAGCTGAGTAGGGACTAATCAACAGCAGGGACAGACTTTGGACATGCATCATGGCTTGACGCTGCCGAGGGGCTATTCCATGCCAGCTGGGTAGCGAGGGGGTAAGGCTGCCCGTGCCAATGGATGTGGCGCTCCTGATGATGAGTTTGGCATTGCTGTGGCTAATCGCCACCTCTTCAGAGCCCTTCTCTGTGGGCACAACACAGCACAGCACAGCACAACACAACACAGCATGGCACAACAGAGCACAGCACAGCACAACACAACACAGCATGGCACAACAGAGCACAGTACAGCACAGCACCATGCTTGAGCACAGTGTCATGGAAAAGCTTTGAACAAAGGGCCTGATTAGATTATTTGGACTTCAAATACACTTATGGTGAAAGATGTCTTTCCACCATGGTGGACCTATACTGAGAGCTCTCACAGCAGGAGGTATCTGGCTGGTCAGTGCTCAAAGCTCTCTCACAAATACATACACACGCACACGCAAATATATGTGTGTCCACAGTTCACTTTGGTCATCTTTGATGGTCTGCACAGTTCAGCACACAGCTCTTGGGTTGAGACATCGCTTTCATCAAGCCCTTCCCCAGCAGAGCTGCCACAGAAGCAGAGTGCGGCATAGGACCAGATGTCCAGCCCCCGGGGGCATTAGCAGACCTCTCTCTCTCCACTGGACCAGAACTATACACAAAACCAACTACCACGAGTGGTGTCGACACCCAGGTTGCTGTATGCTGTATGAACGGAGTAAGGGAGGGGTGGGTATTATGGTGTTTTAAGCCCCCAACGTCATCGTCCAGGCAGCGCTGCATGGAAGGCATGGAAGGCACTAGGGTTAGGGAAGGATTAGGGTTAGGTTTTGGGTTAGGGTTAGAGTTAGAGTTAGGGTTAGACTTAGAGTTAGGTGCCTTGAAGTCGATGGTCGCAGCACTGCCTTGAAGTCAACGGTGGGGGCTTAAAACACTATCGAGCGAGGGGTGGTACAGGTGGAATATGAAACTCAGTCACACACACACACACACACACACACCCACCCACATACACACACAGACACAGACACAGACACACACACACACCCACACACACACACACAGACAGGCACATACATACATCTAGCAAGGTCTTAATGATGCTGGTCTGCTTACACTGACACGAAATGGCTCACAGATGTTGGTGCATTTGACTGGAGACGCATAAAGACAAACGCAGCGTGGCAAATTCTCTCCAAAGCCGCATTCCGCCACCTGTTTCACAAGCACTGCGTCCGCCACTGGCCCATGTAATGCCAGCAATAATGGTGACAATGAAGGACTCTTAATGACCAGTCGTCGGCGTCAGCATCACAGTGACTGCGGCGGCCTTCCCCTCTCATTGTGTCGAGCAAAGGGTAATGGCCAGCGATAGCGTTTAGCAACTCAACGCGGGTGGGAGGGTGGGCGCGTGCGTGTGTGTGTGTGTGTGTGTGTGTGTGTGTGTGTGTGTTTGTGTTTGTGTTTGTGTGTGTGTGTGTGCGTGTCTGTGTGTGGGTGGCAGTGTTTTTAGAGATTCATTGCAAGTGTGAAGCACTTCCACAACCACAAACGTCTTCATGGTTCACTCAGACAGATTCAACAGTTTTTCTTGGGTATTTAAAAAGAGGAAGCCACACAAAATGTGTGTGTGTGTGTGTGTGTGTGTATTTCTGGGAGGAAAGAGTGCACAAACTCAAACTGACACATGGCATAGCTACTTCACATTTAATTTCCGGGCCTCACCTTGATAACTCGGAAACCGCAGCAGTTCCCTTGATGCAATTCAGAAATGAGATTTGATGAATGAATATGAGGTGTTTTGACGTGGCAAGACAAAATAACACATGCACACGCACACACACACACACACATACCACACACAAACACACACACAATTACATTGTTCTCACAGCGAGAGAATGCAAGTGTGCTCAGAGAGACAATCACTTCTCAAAAGCAATCA